>NW_025816951.1:1113282-1132140 GCF_002878395.1 Capsicum annuum | reverse complement strand
ATTTATATATATAACATAAATAGGGATAAAACAATAACTTAGTGTATCCTTATTGGGTTATCGATTTAACCGATAACCCAATAAGCTAAAATCAAAATCGAATCATTTACCCAATAAATTTTTTTTATAAAACCAATAAAAAATCGTTAACCCAATAATATTTTTATCGGTTTGGTTTATCGATCGATTCGGTTTTTGCACATCCCTATTCGAAGGTCCTTGAATTCAAGTACAAGTAAAGATTAAATTCATCAAATCCACAAATCAAGTTCAAATTCAATATCAAGCTTGAAGCTCTTAAATTTATATTTGAATAGGCGAATCAGAAGATTCATAGAGATTATAACACTCATATATTAAAATCAATAAAATGATTGTTTCAATATTTTTTATATCGATTATTATTTTTTCGAATAGAATTTTATTATCTGACAACAACACTTTAACATAATTATTTTAGATAGCAAAAATAACAACACTTTGATAAAAAATCAGATTTTATGCACTTTTGTTCCTTTCTTTTCATCCCTTTTAAATTTTTATCTGTCTTACTTTACATATTTTATCTCCTATAATTTAGCATTCAACTTCAACGCATATTCAAACAATTTCTATTTTTATATTTATATTGTTATTTTTTCACTCTTCATTCGATCTCATCTAATTTCTTTAATTTCGATTATGTTTCAATCAGATATGGACATTACTGGAGTTGTCATCAGAGTAATCGTTGCTGATTGACAAAAGGTTATTGTTGGTTCATGGTTGTTGTGGTTGTTCGTCGGAGTTTCAGGTTTGCTACTCATTGATATTGAAAGCATTTTCAGTGGAGTTGAAGTTTATTATGGTGTTGGATTTCATCGAAAAGAAAAATAAGTTATGTTTGGTCAAAGCACGGAGCTTCACTATTAATGATGGGTCTCAAGAAAAGAGCATGATAAAGAAATAAATTGTTGTGGTGGTGAAGGTCATTGAAGAAAATGGGGAAAGGAAGAGGTTGGAGGTTGTTTAGTGGTGTTGTATATGTATTTTATATATGTATTTAATGCCAATAAAGTCTGAATTTAAAGTTGATTATGTATTTCATAACAAACAAATGAATTTGTATATGTATTTCACAGAATGATAACAATGTTTAAAGAATCTATATATTGTATATGTATTTGATGTCCTAAACATAGTTATGTATTTTGTATGTAAATAAAGCCTGAATTTTGCAATTGTATACATATTTCAAAACAAATAAATGAATTTCTATATATTTCAAAGAATGATGACAATGTTTACAGAGTTTATATATTGTATATGTATTTCATGTCATAAAAGTAGTTATGAAATATGTATTTGAAAACATAAGAACAGTTTCGATTTGGTAAATACATATTTTATGCAAACAATACATGTATCAAACAACTCTTTAATCATATAGATACAAATGATATTTATTTATATATAAATGCAAATGATAAATTTGACATATAAATACAAATAATTTATATAAAATATATTGATGGATACCAAAAAATATAAAATACGAAGTACAAAAAAAAGTAGAAAGAGAAAATGTAAAATAGAAAAAAAATGAGAAAGAAAAAATAAAAAATACAAATAAGGTGAGAAATGTAAAAAATTAAAATATAAAATACAAAAGAAATAGAAAAGAGAACATGAAGAGAAAGAGAAGCTAGAGATAGCAGAGAGAGAAAATTTTCCTTTTAAAAAACAAAAACAAAAAGTAGACCAGACTATTTATTAAAGAAAAAATTATCCCCTATAATATTATTAGATCTAAAATAACAAATTTTAGTAACACTTTTAGATAATTGCATTAATAGGAATTTAGTTAAAAGTTATAACAACTTATTAAAAGATATATTATTTTAATTGTATTTTTAAAATCAGTTCCACATTTATAGAGTTGTAATCAATATACCCTTAAATTGTGTATTGATAATTATGGTAAATATATATTATTTTTTATTTAAAAGATTGCACACTTTTATCAGATAACTTTATTGAAAGAAGATTACGTGTAAATTAAATTAATATTTCGAAAAAGTATTTGAATCACCTCTCTCTATCTCTCTCTCTCTCTCTATCCATTCAAATACTCAACCTTTCAAAACTTTATTGAAAATTGTTTATCCATTAACTTACTCAGATAATATTCATACTCTTCCCTTGAAAATATAAGATTGAGAAAAAAGTAGGTTTTATATAATATTCATCTTCTTCATTGAAAAAAAAGTGGGTTTCAGATAATAAGCATTTTATTTCCAAAAAAATACAAAATTAATCTTTCATATTATTTTTACAGATTTTTTAAATTATCAATGCATGTACAATTTTTGTTTCATAATAATAGTTATTCTTGTGTGTGTAAAAAATATTTGATTGTTGATTTTTTTAGTTCAAAATCTGTATAAATTATTTATACAAATTGTATGCTTTTTTTTTAGTGTGTTTGCAAAAGATTTGAAGATTTTCTTGATACAGTATGTAATAACATATATTTCCTTGATACATTATGTTATTACTTAAACTATATTTTTGTTGCAATAATCAACAAATCGTCTTCCAACTATCAAAAGCTAAATATTGTTGTATTTTATGTTCTTATTTTTGTATTTGTAAATGTATGTGGGAGCGAAAAATATATAGTCATTGGACATCATACATTAAGGTTGATGTTTTTGATGATCTTATGTTAAGATGGAAAAAGGAGCACTTTGAAAGGTTTGAAAATTCTCCGTTAGGACATTTTTTGAAGATGCAATAGCTTAAAGTGCAGTTTAGTCCCGAAAATGTATGAAATTTGAATGATTATAAAGTGCACTTTTTGATGATTTGTATGAAATTTGTATGTGTGCCAGTTTAGTCCCGAAAATGTATCCTATGAATGTTAACAATTAACATACCGTTAACACCAATCAATTTCAACACTTAAACGACCACAATCGTTTTTCTACAAAACGACCTTAACAATTAACATACCATTAACATTCCATCTTCCTCCATACATAACAAGAAGTGAATGTACCCTTTCACCGTTCATTAATTTGATCAACTTCAAAGATATAACTGAAGTTGTTTAAGAAGAATAAACGAAAAATTGATAGAAATTGAAATTTCGTAAGATGAGAACAGAAATACGTTTATGGTAAGTATGTTTAAGTTGGTAATTAATTATATGAAAATTGTTTATTGAGATATTTAAGGTGATGAAGATATCTGACAATAACTGACATCCCTATTTTTGGGATATAAGAATCTTTTTTTTCATATATATAATTGATATTTTTTTTAATTAAAAGGAAAAAAAATATTTTTATTTTTTATAAGATTTTCTATAACTTGAAAAAATAAAAATTATGCTGTAAGTTGTAATTTCCTATCTAATAATTTTTTTTTCCTTTATTAAAAACAAAAGAGAGATGTACAAAATGGGGATCAATTACCGAATCTCGATCTTAGATGACCTTGATCCAGCAATAGGCCCAAAACCAAATATCTGCAAAAAGCTAAAAAAACAAAAAACAAAAAGGAAACAAAGCAGGCACTTTGGATTAAAAAGGACTCCCAAGTTGTCCAATTAAGTAGAAGTCCTCCAAATATTTTAAATTAGGTGGGAGGGATAACTTTTTTTTTTTTTAAAGTTTTTTTGTCCCAACAACTTGTTCCAATTGTAGAACAGCTTTGGTAGAGTTTCGACAACTTTGCGAAATTGTTCAACAACTACCAAAGTTGTTCAACAACTGCGCAAGTTGTTCAACAGCTAGGCGCAGTTGTTCTATAACTGCGACAAGTTGTTCAACAACAACGCGAAGTTGTTCAGATAACTAATGTAGTTGAGGGTCTCCCCTCATGAGCTAACTTTTGAGATTGAGTTAGGCCCAAGGTCTATTTCTTTATCATGGTATCAAAGCCAGGTCCATCCAGTTCATTGTTTCCGATGTTGGGCCCCCCGTCTTATATTGTCACGCTCCAGATGGCCAGTCCTGGGCGTGCAAGAGTGTTGGAGTTTTACATCAGTGGGTTAAAGAATCTTTGGTCTCCTTATATGGTCTTGGACAATCCTCCTCTCATGAGCTAACTTTTGAGGTTGAGTTAGGCCAAGGTCCATTTCTTTATCAAAATCTTCTTTCCCTAATATTAAAATTACCATTTTGATATTTTATTATCTGTAGATTAGGAGTCTGATTTTATCCATGATTAGAATAGTTTTAGCTTTTCGTGGTATTTCCTGTACTGTAGAATATGATATAGGTTGTGTTTGGTATGATGGAAAATATTTTCTATGAAAAATGTTTTCCTGAAAAATAAGTTGGTTTTCTACTTATTTTCTCATGTTTGGTTGGTGAGTGAAAAATATTTTTCAGAAATATATTTTCTAATGTTTGGTTGGTGACTGACAAAATAATTTTTAGAAAATACTACTAACTGTTAACTAATATATCACTGTCTAAACTAATTTAAATATAGCAAATAATATTAATATCGAGTATTAAGATATTACAAGTTACTAAATTTTAAACAATTACTAATTAGCAAACATAGGAGACACTTTTCAACATTTTATCAGGACAATCTCAAGATATACAATTGAACGACGAGCTTATTCAACCTTGTGAAACAAGCTGCAACGATGACAAAATGGAATATGCAATTAGCAAAAGTAACATAGGTAAGTCTTCCTCTATGTACATGGAACTAACAATACATTCAACGAATATTGAAAACAAGGAAAAATTCGGACTTCAATATTTTTTATTTCAAGCAGTGAAAAATTAAAGCAAAGTACAGTGAAAAATATTTCTGAGTAATGTGAATTTTTTTGAGTAATATGAATTTGAGTGTTGTTGAAGTGGGGAGAAGAGGAGTGGGGGCATAAAAGTCACATTTGTCATTTTCTGGAAAATAACTTCTTTTGGCCCATGAGGGAAGTTATTTTTCCTCAAATAGAGGAAAATAAGTCATTTTTGAAAATATTTTTCTAATATTTTAGTATAACCAATCAAGAAAAAATAAGAAAACATTTTTCAGAAAACATTTTCCATCATACCAAACACACCCATAATGTTCATCCTGATGTTGTATGAAATATTGTAGAATAAAAATAGAGAAGATCAAGGATAAATTTTTTTAATATTTTCTTTTCTTTGTAATTCTTCTATTTGAAAATGAAATCTTCAATTAATAGATAGATGTGATTTACTGTAGTTGAAACTATTATTTTTTTTTAAGGGGCTTGGGTGCTTACTAATTTGTATATACACTTTAACATAAAAAGGTCATCAAATATAAAGACAAGTTGTTATTTTGGATGATTAGCAATTTATTGATACAAATTAGTCAAATACATGATTTTTTATTTTTTTTAATCAAATTAAACACTTCTTTCAATTTAAACCTTTAACATCGCATTTAATTTAACTATTTGTTAACTACATGGTTAGAATTTAATAGTTCTCAATTTATTAAATATGTAGTCTACAACTTGATTTATTACTTTTGGTCGCGTAATTAAGAAAACCCACTTCATGAACTATCACTAATAACTTTTTTCAATGGGTTGAGTTAAAAAATATCCTAAAATTGATTGATTTTGATATTTTATCCCTTATAAAAAAGTTTTACAAAAATGACCTTTCTGTGCAGTTGTCTTGATTTTCTTACCTCACATAATAAATTTTACCCATAAAGCAGACATTGTAAATCTTATCCATAAGACAGATGTTCATGACATTTTCAAGCGAATGAACCTACACAACTGACTAGAAGTTTTACCATTATAGACAAATTTAAAATTTTGATATGTTGCTCACAAGGTAGACGATTTAACTCTTGCCTATAAAACAGACTTTTATGAAGTTTTAAGACAATAAACTTGTACAATTAATCAGATGATTTGCCTTATAAGCAAAAGTTAGAATGTAGATATGTTGCTTGTAAGGCAAACGTTCAAAATATTTTATGGTAGTGAACCTGCTCAATTGACCACAAGTTATGTCTTATAAATAAACGTTAGAACTTATTTATGTTAGATTTTTTGCCCTGATTTTCTTACCACATTTCAAGTTTTATTTTTCTTAGAAGGAAAATAAAAATAATACCATAATTTTTTATTTTTTTTTCATATTTGGCTAACCTCTTTGGAAATGTTTTGAAACTCTATAAATAGACCTCCCGCGAGAACACAGTAGCATCTACAATGTAGTTACTAAAGAGTCTTGTTTAGAGGAAGGTTTTTTCCACAATTGCTTGGTCAAATTATATTAATAATATTTTTTTTAGTATGTTTTTTTTTGTCATCTTATCTATCGTTTCTATGATTTGCAAATTTTAAGCTTCTGCATGACGCTCTCTCAATTTCAAATCCAATAATTTATATAGATGAAAATTCAAAATCATATACTTTGTGGATAAAAAATTAAAATCAGAATTTGAAGGGACAAAAATTTAAAATCGAATACTTCGGATAGACTAGATGCAATTCCTGTTCTCCAACAGCTGTAAAATCTATGGGAATATCAGAATTGGTTGCTGATGCTACTATAAATGACTGCCAGTTTCTTCAATCTTATTTGTTTTGGTTTTATTTCAAATTAATCCAATTTCTAGAAAGTTTTCCGGAAGTGAATTTTAACTTTAAATTATCATCTCTACCTATGTGGCAAACTCTGGAAAGTTTTAATATAAGTAGGAGGGATTTACCAATCTTCCTGGCGTAGAGCATGCAGGACTTGAACTCAAATACATTATCTATAATATATATTTATAGTTTAGATTTATAATCTATAATTTATAATCTATCTATCTATCTATCTATCTAATATATTAAAAATGTGAAAACTTTTAGAAAAATGATTCAATTTTTTTTTTCTTCATGAAAGTACTCAGCAATAGATAAAATAGTTTTTCACCCTTTTTTCTCAAATTATTATTTAATTTATTTATTGCAATACCCTGTACTTTTTCTAGTTTAGTTTAGCTCCTAGAATGTCAAGGGTTAACTTTGAATAACTCTTGATATATGTAGAATTTTTCAGTTATAGACCCACCAAGCTGTAGATAATTGAACCAACTTTTCAACGATACCAATTTCGCCTTAATTCGATACTCGGTTGATAAGTTATGACGTTTTTAGTAAAACAGTATGGCATTTCGACAGGCATCGTGTCACGGTGAAGGACAAAATTGTAATTGTCCGATTCCAGTGAAGCACCGCGATTCGCCCGCGTCGCGGTGAGGTCACAGTTCCCGTTTGTCAATTTCCAGCAGCTCACTGTAATGGTACCGCATCGCGGTGATGGCCTAAATGACATTTGTCAATTTCAGTGGCTTACCGCGATAGCCCCGCATCACGGTGAAGTTTCAGTTCGCAACAGTCCTTTTTCTAGTAAGCTACCGCGATAGTGGCGCGTCGCGGTGGGGCCCAAAATTGAAATTTCCAGTTTCTGAACTTAAATTTTTTAAGGGCAATCTAGTCTTTTCCTCAGCCCCCAATTCGTGAATAACACTGAATTAATCCTATCCCAACCATTATATGCTCACTTTTAATCAACTTCCTCTCGAAGAAAATCCTAGAACTCAAAACTTAATCTCCCAAAAATTCAAATTCCACCATTCTTTCTCCAAGGAAACTCAAAATTAAAGGTTACCAATTCAAGATAATCAAGAATCCATCTTGAAGAGCACAAATAGGAATTCAAAATCAAGTGTTCTCATTAATTGCATCAATTAAGGTATGTGAAATTTTTCTACAAGGATAATCCTTTCATCCTTGTGCCCAAAATTAGTTTTTGAAGTTAATTTTATATAAATTTACATGAGTTTTGAATTAGGGTTCATACCCAATATTGCTAGTTGAAAGATTATGAGATTTGAAGTGATTTAGATGATGAATTTGTATGTTTAATTTCATATTTTCATGCGTATGACAGAAATTTTCATATTTTGAGATGAATTAGCAATACTTATATTATCAAGCATGAATCTTATGATACTTTGACATGCATTTGATGCATGGGTTGTTAAGCTCTAGTTGTATGTTGATATTTCAAGAATGACTATACTTTAAGCATCCTATGATTAATTATTTTCAGATTTTGATATAGACTTGATCTTTTGATCTCAGTTTAGACTTAGAATCCACCTTACAGTTTCAGTTACAGATTTAACTAATAGATATACAGTTGGTTTTCATTATAAATCATTAAACTAGTTTTAAAGTAGATTTCCAACAGAATGAGCATACAGATTAAAGAGAGTAGTATTTAGCACCGAGTTGGGTATGTTCACATGCCTCAGAACTACGAACCAACGTAGGTTCAGATTATTCTCATTTCTATATGAATGACAGTTACAGATGTGATCACTTAGATTAGGTTATACTCCTTGACAAGAGTATGACACCTCTCCCCAACATGAGATTTTTCCATAAGGGAACTAGAAGTTGAACACTATGATAGCTCATATGATGTATGTCGGTTAGAAGAACCTCCCTAACAGTAAAGACTTGCAGAATAGTTTTAAAAGTATTTCCCTACAGCTTACAGAAAAGAGTAAAGAATAACAGAAAAACTTTTAGAAATCTAAGTGTAAAGGCTCACAGATTTATTTAGATATTGCTTTACATGTGACATCAGCTATGAAGTTTCAGATTTCATATTACAGATATAAAAGTCAGTTCTTTCTACACTTAGACAACATAATTTAAAGACAGAATACCAGTACAACTTTTAGAAGCTAAATGCTATGACTCACTAGATTTATGCAGCATGTTTTGTTATTCATGATTATGATTTAACACTTTCAGACATTCCAGCTTATGTGAGTCATCTACATTTAGCATGCATTATTTTACAAATTATGATGATGTTGAGATATTGTTTTACTTGTGCATTCACCCTTATATACTCAGTACAATCCAGAAGTGCTGATCTACATATACGTCTATGTGCTACATTGTCTCATAATGTAGGTTCAGGTGCTCAGTTTCAGCAGCGTGAGTGATTTCGAGTATCTCCATCTACATCCCGATAGTTGGTAAGTCCTCATAGTTCGGGGACTTAGTCATTCAGTTTTTCATCTTATTAGTATAGATGATTCAGTATTTTCAAATAGTTCAAGTTAGCTGGGGTTTGTCTCAGTGACTCTCTAGTATTAGTAGTAGAGGCTTGTCAGACTGTTAGATTATGATTTAGATTTTCAGTTGATTGATTAGAAGATTTTCAGTTGATTGATCAGACTCTTGAGTTTAATATTTTCAGATATTATGTTCAGATAATTTCAGTTTAGCTCATACAGAATTCCGCATTTTAGCTTGATTATATATCTATACTTCCCTATTATGAGTTTTAGATTCAGTAGATGACTTACAGGGTTAGCTTAAGACTGCTCGTAGTCTTGAGCACCATGTGACGTCTCGAAACCTGTTTTCGGGGCGTTACGTTTATAATATTGACTCCTAAAATATATGGAATCATGACTTTAAAATATTTGGTAATACTTTTTTCTATATTAGGAGTTCTAAAATATATGATAAGAGGTAAATTTTAATTTGTACTTTGACTAGATTTATTTTGTTGGATTCACTGTATATATTTATTATAAACTAGATTAGTGTATGTGTGTTGCATGTGTGTCAAGCGTTTTTTAATAAAAGTAATAGTAATATATGTTTTGGTATTCTAATTAATGAATTATAGTAAAATATACAAACAATAACAACAACATACCTAGTGTAATCCCACAAAGTAAGATCTGGGGAGAGTGGATTGAACACTGTACCACTATGTGAGAGGTAAAGAGGTTGTTTCAGATAGACCCTCGACTCAAACAAAAAAAAATGTCAAAGCAGTATAGAGAAAGAAATACGAGAAATAAAGACATTCATGACAAACAATCTGACAAATTATCCTAAACAGTGGTAAAAATAAAATATAATGGCAATCAAAATGTAAAATCCACAATTAAAAATTAAAATCGAAAGACTAGAAACTATAAAAGAAATATGACTCATAGTATGACTAATAGAAAAGAAGAATAAGAGATACAACACTCAATTATCTAATGAACTTTATACACTAATTCGTCACCTTCATAACTTCCTATCTATGGTCATGTTCTCTGTAAGATGAAGTTGCGTATTTTCCTATCTAATAACGTTTTCCAATACTTCTTTGACCTACCTTTACCCCCTTTAAAGTCATCAATAGTCAACCTCTCGTAACTTCGCACAGTTGTATCTGCATTATCCTTATTTGAGTTTTAGCTCCATTATACGCGTCCTGGATCACCTTACTATACACCACATGTATACATTTATCCTCCAAACATCTCCATATAACCTTCTTGAGACTTTGTCGTAAGGCTTTTTCAAGTTAATGAACAGTATATGCAGATTTTTCTTCCTCTATTTGTGCTGCTCCACTAGTCTTTTTACAAGGTGAATGACCTTTGTAGTCGAGCGTCCCAACATTAAACCAAACAAGTCCAGAAAAATAGTCGCATCCTTTTTTACTCTCATCTCTACCACACTTCCTCAAACTCTAATAGTGTAGTTTAATAGCTTGATATTCTTATAAATGTTGCAATCTGGATGTCACCCTTGTTCTTGTACAGCAGAATCATCTTACTCCACCTCCATTCTTTAGACATTTTTATCGTCTCAAAAACAACATTAAACAACCCAATAAGCCACTTTTACAGTTGTATTTCAGTAAATTCAATAAGATAAAATAATGTTCTAGCTGCCTTGAAAAAAAGATTGTTAACATATATTTTAGGACTTCTTATATTAATTTTTTAAATACCTTTTACTATACATTTTTTATACTTAAAAAAGTATTTTGGTATATGCCCGAAAACAAACTCTCAACCATAAATCTACATTATATATGAGCATAATAATATAACACAACTATTATCACAAGTTAACAATAATATAAAGAATTATGGTAAAGTTGTTAACAGTCCAATGAGAAGTGATTATAAGTTAAATCTGCAATATCCAAATTCAAATTTAGTGGTTTCACTATTACTTAGTTAATGTTCAAAATTTAAAATTATTTTGACTAATAAAAATTATCAAGAAAAAAATGAAATAAAAATGGTCGCGGCGTATGATTTTTTGGCTACTTTTATTCTCTTCTTTACTAAATCACATCAATTGATTTGTGTATTGACTTACTTCCCAATTAAATTTTTAAAAAGCGAGGAAATAGTAGTAATAGGAATTTAGCCAACAATATAAAATTACAAATCATCCTATTATAGAATATTTTTTTACTATGATGTAATTACACTTAACCTTGATAGAGAGTCCATTTTCATTGATTTTTCCTTAAAAAAGAGGGTCCTACATGATTTTTTTCAACTTCCATAAAAATCTTGTCAATTTCATACTTTTTTTTCTTCCACAATTTTGTCTCAATTAATGCCCCTATATTTTTTTTTCTTTTTCATATGTTTTATAGCTTTTTACGATTTTAACATAGTAAACAAAGTTCTTTGAGTAATTTATTTATTTCAAAATCCACGAACGCCACGATCCAAATCGGGGCTGCCGTGAGGTATCCCAAAATAACCAAGGCATGTGATGACCTCTAGCCATATCTCAAGAGTAAAATAGTAATGATAAAAACTGGAATCAACCAAGCTAATAAAAGAAATATATAACTCAAAAGAAAGTTTAAGATTCAAAACTAAATCCACAACGATACCCCAACATTGTCAACAAAGCCTCTAATTTGAAGAACACCGATTAAGTTGGGACATGCCCTCGACTATAACAAAAGAAACTCAACAGTACTATAATAATAAATGAAAACTACAAGAGAGATCAGGCCTTTCGAAAGATAGACGGCTCACCACATCACAGTTAAGCGATCGGGATGTCAAACCACCTGACGTTGCACAGGGTCACCAAAAACGCCCTCGAAATTTACATCATGAAAAAATATGGCATCCAAAAATTATCAGTACGACGAGTACTAACATGTAACCCAAGAAAAGAGATAAAATGTGTATGCATTAACCAAAACCAATCGCAAATCACATGAACATCAACTATATATATATATATGTGTGTGTGTGTGTGTATATATATATATAACAGGATGTCAAGATCGGGGTAAGGTACAAGTTACATGAACATTTAAAATTTAAGCCTCAACTATATAGCTTTCACCATCATCTACTGAATCATAGGTAGTATGAGTCATCTAGTTACCGACGGGCTATATGGGTCTGGTACTCTCCAATCGACGGGGTCTTAGTCCACGTTGACCGCAAGTGCTGAGACTAGGCCAATGTCACAATGAACTAAAGCCACCATATATATTATCCTCATATCAAGGACACAATCTTATCGTCCAATTAAGGTATGACAATTCTATGACGGCAAACATAAAGTTTGGAGCGTCAGACACGGAGACTTACGCCTTTACAGTGAGCTATATAATCCCCTTTAAAGCTCAATTAAAATACTTTTCATATAACATTAGTAATGGAGTGTTTTATTAGACATATTCATATTTGTATTGTCATACCAAGACTTGCAAGCCATTCATATCATGTTAAAACATTATCATAAACATCATTATCTTCTTAACTCCATCATTCAAAATCACACTCACGTTCATCATTACATTGCATGAAAATCTCAAACAAGTCATAAAGTACAATACATTCGATATTTCAAAAGATGGGTTAAATCATGTAAAATCTTTATTTAAAAATCAAGTTACTAATGTGGGTAAAGGTTCATGTCCCTAACATCATACAAATTTCATAATCATTGTGAATAACTCAATTTGTCAAGTCTGCCATTAGCATGAGACTCATATTCATTTCACGATCCACCATTTAAATCATGAATGAACCATTAAAACAAGAAAAAATAATTCAATTGATTAACAACTCAAAAATCCTAAATCCTACTTTAATCAATCATTCAAAACACTTAAACAACAATTGAATTAATGCGATAATACAATATTTAAATTATGGAGTGTCCAACATGCCTGAAAGATGAAAGAATTCGAAGAGAATTTGAAGTTTAGAATCTGGGCTAGTGAATTCTTGTGAAAGCCCTTGTATTTTCTTGATTTAGAGGTTGAAGAGGAGAAGAGCAATGTTAAAAGTGAAAACTGATAAATAGTAGGAATTAAAAAGTTATTTTAATTCATTTAATAGAGCAAAGGACCAAAAAGTTCTTTCACCAATTGAAAAAAAACTGAGCAAATTTTGTCCAGCAGTGCGGCACGTCGCTATTGCAGAGCTAGACAACATGCCACGTCACTTTCGTGGAGGTTAGGTGGTGTGTCACGATTTTATTGCGGAGGCTCACTAGTTCGGGATTACGAAATGACCCTGAACGCTTTTTGAAACTCTTCCAAAACGTTTTCATTGACATCTCTTATCATGATTCAAGTAAAAAATTATCATTTAGCATAAGGAGGGTTCGAAATAAAATAGTCGCAAATTTATGGGGTCTTACAATGACAAGCTCTTGTGTGTATTAAGTATTAGTTTACTAATTATTTTTTTATATTGTTGCAATTTTTCTTTAATTTTTTTATTATAGTCAAAAGAAAGTGAAGAAAAAAGTAAGTAAAGTCAATTTTTTTTTTTTTCAAAATTAGACCTATGATAGATAATTCAAACATTAAATTTTATGTTTTTTATTAAAATGTTCTAATGTCTTCTTCTAGTTTAGTATACGTGTGTTGCATATGTAAATCACGTTAAGCTGTTAATCATTATAAAAAGTATATATAAAAAAGAATAAATTATTAAAAAATAACAATTGACTTTAATCAAAATATAATATTTTATTCTTTGATTTCGAAAATGAAACTCGATGTGTTGTTTGTAAATTGCATATAATAATTTCATCTTTGCAAGTTGATATATTTACAATCCTATTTTGCTCATTTTGTAAAAATTTTGGATAGATAACTCCTTTCTACTTACCAATTTATTCATTCTTATTGTACAACTTTTTCATGAGCTTGTTCTTTATCATTTCAAGCATGAGTACTATAATTAATTTGTCTCATAAATCATGTATTTGCAAATTGTAACAGTGTCAATAATAATTATGCCTAAGCCATTAAATAGTACAAAAGATCAAGTTATTAAGGATCTATTGAATACATATCACATTTGTTATGTGTTTCGAATAATGCTCTAGTCTATGTTTCGAATGACCTTTCAGGATGATCAAACCATTTTCTTCCATCTTTGTCTTCTTGGTCAAGTTGTTCCTTGCATCGCTAAAACATCACCTTATTACTTTTCCTTGTTACCAACCACATTAAGTCCTTTAACATTAGATACACGGGATAAGGTAGAACATTCTATGATTAAGTTTGACACTAAATTTATACCATATTTGGTTGATGGTATAAATTTAGTTTGAAACTAACTTATACTATCAACCACAAATAATACGAATCTAATACCAAACTTAGTCATGCGATATGTGTAGAAGTGTATTCATTGACAATTAATGCAGAAAAAGGAAAAGTAAATGTATGTGGAGAAATGAATCCAAGCTTTTCAAGAGAACATACATGTTTGTATCTTTATAAACAAAAAAGATAATAAATAACAAATTTAAAAAGCAAAAATATAGCAAAAACACAAGGCTGGAAAGATGTACTGGGAATTAGCACTCCAAGAAAATATACAATTTGCTAATAGCAATATCAATGAAATTCAACGTGATTGAATTTCTTATACCCTTCATGGCATGCTATATGAATACTTTTGAAGGGGTCGGACATGCTCATAATTAGCATGTTCGAGAAACAGCTTGCAAAATATCATATATATTATATTTATGAATCATTACAAATAAAAATCAGAGAAAATTGCTCAATTAGCAATTATCTAACAAAAAAACATGATCATTTATTATTTTCAACTTTAAAAACATGCTAAAATCACAAAAGAAAATTTTTTAATTAGCAATTGTCCATCCAAAATACATGATAATTCATTTTTATAAATATAAAAATCATATTAAAATTTTAAAAAATTTAATTCAGATCACAAACAAATTTATTTCTTCAATCTAGATACTACCAATATTTTCAGAAAAAGACTTTTTAATTCATATTGTCTATTAAAGATACGTGATATTTTATTATTCTAAACATCAAGAATATACTAAAATTTTAGAAAACTTAACTCAAATCACAAGTAAATTTGTCTCTTCAATCTTAAGATATATCAAGATTTCACAAAAATAAAAAATCTCAATTAACAATAGTCTATCAAGAATAGATGATAATTTATTTATTATAAACTTTATAAATTTATTCAAATTTAAGTTTTATTTACCTCAAATTACAAAAAAAATTCTCTCTTTAATCATAGATAGTATCAAGATTTCAATTGATAAGAAAATTATGTACCTAAACATGTTTTTCTCCTTCACAGCGCAATTTTGGTACCTACAAAAATAAAAATAAAAAAAAGTAAGTGACTTGAAAATCTCATAATACAACACTGAAATTTAGTTAAAAAAGCAATCACGGACTTGAGGTAACAATCAAGAAAATCCAATTTTGGTTTTTATATATATGCTAATTTTATAAGCAGGTTTTAATTTTATTATCACCAACTTCAAGATGGTTTAATTGTTTGATTTTAATGCTATTACTAAGTTTAAAAAAAAAAAAAGAGAGAGAAAAATAGAATTCATGAGGACCTTTCACTTGGTAAAGAATATTTTTCATCTGTTTTTCTTACGATATATTTTAGGATCCCCTTTTCACATACACAAGGAAAAAAAAAATCTGTTAACATTAGTTTCACAAATATTTTATTCTTACCATATATTTTAGGATTTTTAAATTTTATAATAATTAAATGATAATTTGAGAAAAATAGTAAAAAGATGATTTTGTGAGTTTTTTAATGAATGACACAAAGTTCGATAACTTCTTTAAGGGTCTTTAAACTTTTAATATATTGTAAATGTAGATGTCGATGTAGATGTAAATGTATATGTAGATAAAGACGAAGATAAAGATGTAGATGTAGATGTAGATGTAGATATAGATGTAGATGGAGAAATACATGTCCACAAAACTGTTAGGTATAACAGTTATAGAAGCTACTTTCGCCGTCCAAGAAAATTATTCTTTCAACTTTTCTGGGGATTCTTTCTATCAATTATTAATTCAAGATAGGTTTCGTGTTTTGTTGGTAATCAACCGAAAAATTGTAATTGTCATTAAAAAGCATTTTTTTTTCTATATTTATGTTATAATTTATAGGTTTAATGGGTAGGGTTTTTAGTCATGATAATAATTAAATCTTTTATCGTGTTTATTATTTATTTAGGTTTGACTGTATTTTTATTACTTTTTTTAATAACTGTAGTATTCTGACCAACTTGTGTGCACCTCAACTAATTCTACGAGATACCTGCCATTTCCGCCAGAAATAGGTGTCAGATAACTCTATCCACCAGTATTTAGACGTATTATTATCTGTAAGTTTTCATCATGTTTCCATTTTTTTTATGTAGGTTAAATTATATAAGAAATATTATAACATTAAAGTTCTTGTAATTATATAGGAGTTTATTATAATTTATGTAGAAAGAAAGTCATTGTCGTCTTGGCTCTTTTGTCTACTGTAAACATTTCAAATTTGATGGAAAATAGATTATGAAATAAATATTGATATTGTGATACTGATTTAGTGGCAAAACTCAAGATTGTATGACTTGACAGAGGAAGATAAATTCTGAAACAAAAATTGATATTGTAGTGCTAATTTAGTGGCAAAACTATTAATATTAGCTTCTTGGTAAATGATTTTTAGTTTTCTTGCATCACAACTTTCAAGCGATCATCTTCTATTTTACAATAATATCTTTTTTTTATTTGTCTAACAAGTAGTTGCATTTTATTATTATACTTAGAGCTCGTTTGGATAGGATTAAAAAAATTATTTTTTAGCTTAAGTTATTAAAAGTTTAAAATAAGTGCTTTTAAATTAAACAGATAAGTGTTTGGATAAAAGTGCTGAAACTGAAAAAAATATATTGATGTGTTTGGTAAACAAGTGTTGTCAATCACTTTTTTGTTGTCAAAATGACTTAAATATCCTTAAAACTGTTAACACATAATAATGTGAACTATTTATGATTTTTAATTCCAATACTTCAAAAATAATTTCTATTTAAATACGCTTTCAATGTAAAGTGATTATGTCAGGTCAATTTATAAATATAAGTTACTTTTTTATTTTTAAATATTAAAAATTAAAAAATTTAAGATATTTTTTATATAAATATAGTATTATATTGTAATATTGCAAGCTTGTAAACAACATAAAATTTTTAGGAATGAAACAAACTATTAAAAAGAATCAATTTTTAAAATTTAAATAACATGCACAGATTCTATATGAATTGATAGAGAAGAACTTACCACAAGCTCGTTTGATGATAAAATTTTTGAGTGTTTTTTAATGTAATGATAGATTCTCTGAAAATAAAGAAGAAAGATGAAGGGAAAAGATGAAAAAAAAAAAACCGCAGAAAGAAAAAGAAAGAAAAATTAATAAGGGCTACAAAGCTTATGGTATTATTGGAATTAGAAGAAAATATAAGGGATAAAAAGGTAAATATTTTGATCAAACCTAAAAAAATTTTAATCTAAAAAGTAAAAAGCTGGGGGTATCCAACTTCTCAATTTTTGCTTTTTTTAATTCACTTTTAGCCCTTTCTAAGCTTTTTTTTATTTTATCAAACACCTAAAAAGACTAAAAAAATGATTAAAATCTAGTTTGACCAAATTTTAATCCTATCCAAACGCCCTCTTATGCATAATATAGTTCATGTGTTTTCGTGTAATAATAGTAACATAATTTAACTTTTGATATCAAAGGAGAAATTTGTCCATTACCATTAATTTTGCTCCTTAAGTATTGTGTGATGGTGAATTATCATTCTCCTTTTAACATGTTTTACCTTAAAAAATTATCACGCTCCTTTTAACATAATATAGTTCATGTGTTTTCGTGTATTAATAGTAACATAATTTAACTTTTGTTATCAAAGGAGAAATTTGTTCATTACCGTTAATTTTGCTCCTTAAGTATTGTGTGATGGTGAATTATCATTTTCCTTTTAACATATTTTACCTTAAAAAATTTCTATTATACTTTTTAAATATATACTTAATAATATAATGGATCAATTGATATCAATCTAATCTAATTAGAATGCTTACACTCAACAATATTTTTTATATATATTTATTATTAATTAACGTGATACACAGGTACAAAACACATATACTTGACTAGTCTATAATAAAAGTGTAAATATATTGGTGGCAAAACCTTCTTCAAAAATGGCAAAAATTTCATGTGTGTTCAGTGTTCGTCTGAGCGCAGAAGCAGAAACAAAAGAAGCATACAAAAATATTTTTAACGTAAAAGTTATTTAATATTGAATATTCATTTAAAAAACCAAGAGGTATTAATTAAATGGAGCAGTAAAAATAGGACAACTCATAATTTTTTTTATGAAATTGACATGTTTTAGGAGCTCAAACTTTTTTCATCCCTTAAAATGAGGCTTATTTGTAGGGGTGTGAAAACTCGAATCGATTAATAAATAGAACTGATAAAAATGTTATTGGTTTACTCTTGTTGGTTAATGATTTTTTAATGGTTTCATAAAAAAATACTTATTGGGTTATTGATTCGGTTTGATTTTTTCTTATTGGATTACTGGATAAACCGATAATCCAATAAGTACAAGTAAATTACAATTTTACGCATATATATATATATATATATATATATATATATATATATATA
>NW_025816951.1:997533-1113182 GCF_002878395.1 Capsicum annuum | reverse complement strand
CTTGTAAATTAAAATAAATCATGTAGGATTTTGGTTGTAACTTAGATCCGGTTTCTTTTCATGTTAGTTACAATTTTTTCTATTTTATGAGTATTTTCTTATCGGTTAGACCGAAAATCGAACCGTTAAGGACTAAAAACCAATAAATCAAAAATCGATAATACATAAATCCAATCCGATCGATATTCACCCCTACTTATTTGACATTCTTATATGAAGTAACTTATTTTATCAAATTGTGAACAAGAAATTATAAAGAGTTTGTTTTTGAAAACCCTACGGCATCAATTTATGTTTTATCACTAACTGGAGAGTAAATTGCATTTTGCATCTTAATGTGTGCTCTCTTTTGTAATTTACACCTTATTCTATTTTTATTTGTTTTTAATGTTTTGCATTCCAATTTATTCGTTTACTTTCAAAACAATAAAACTATTATTTTCATAATTCTTTCATGAGAATAAAATAGGAAAACGACAATAATGACTTTATATTTAATTTAAAGAAAACTGAAACATCTCTCTAGTCAAAGGATTGATTGGGTTCTCCTCTGTTTTGGGACAAAAATAATAGATTATGGACAAAAATAATAGATTAGTGTAATTCGTCTTGAACGGTGCCCTCAAACTATGATTTTCTCTGTAATTTTAACTAAGTGTAGTATTTCGGGTACACACACTCTGTATTTTCATAATACTACTTCAACACTAGTTCAAGTTTAAAACGAGAACACTATGAAGTACAACAACACCCTCAACACAAGATCAAAATAATCTTTCAAAGAAGTGTGTTTTATTTTTCAGAAATTAAGATGAAATAGAAATGGCCAAGTCCTCCGAATTCACGGAGTGTCCTTAAGGAAATAATTTCCCTTAAGTATCCAAGGTTGTGGAATTTTCCTCCCAGGATAAAATGGCCAAACAAACCAACTGTAGCGGTACCTCAAACAGTTGGAATCTCTTCGAACCCACTCAACGATTTGATTGATCACACGAAATGTTTTGAAGACAAGAAGAGTTTGTATATTCAGAAAATTTTTCATACCTAAACCTGTGGATAAATGAAGATTTATATAGCCATCAAGTGCCCTTTCCCAAATGTGGCAATGGTTCATCTAAAAAGGTGTATCCTTTGCAAGAGTCATGTCTGTTCATTCGAAATATTGTGTCTTTTTCTAAACAGATACAACTATCTGAATAGTCACTCCTTTTCCAAAATAATATGCCTTTTCCTCAAAGGTTGTGTCCCTCCATTTTCCATTCACACCTTTTTCATATATATTGAACCCAACAATCCCCCACATGAATGGGGAATGACTATTTTTTTTCGTAAAATTTTACGGACAAGTATGTGATCATCAAGCAAAGACTGATTGCATCTAGATAAGTGGGTTTCCCTTTGAACTTTTCGTAGTGAACATGCATCGGATGCACTTGGTCAATTGGTAGATTTGATATCTTTGAACCGTCGAGCTTTAATGTACACCTAGACAACATGTCACACAACCAGCCTTTTACCGTTTATGGTTCTCATGATTTTATTATTTTCAGCCATGAATACGTTCTGGTTTCATGGAGCTTAGAGAATAGGCCTTTACTAACATTCTCTTTGAAACGGCTTTCACTTCGCCCTCACATAGGTGATTTCTAAATGTTCAATCCTATAGATTAAACTATTTGGTCAAATCTGTCAAATTTAGATAATCATTAAAAGACTTTTCATTTTAAGTCTTACCCTTGTAGAATTGTTTAATGTCTGGGGAATCAATTTCATGGGACCTTTTGTAAGCTTGTATGGGAAGAAGTATATTTTAGTTGCTGTTGACTATGTCTTGAAATGGGTTGAAGCTGTTGCCTTGTCCTATAATGAAGGAAAGAGGGTTGTTGTTTTTCTCAAGAAGAACATCTTCTCTCGCTTTGGAGTACCACGTACTATTATAAATGATGGAGGATCTCATTTTTGCAATAAAGTGTTTTGAGCGGCGTTAGAAAAATATGGGGTGAAACAGCATAGAGTAGCCACTCCATATCACCCACAAGTCATCAGCCTCCTGATAGGCTATCATAAATGGCGTCACCTAATCTGAGGAATTTCTAAATTTTATTATTTTATTATTTTTGTCACACCTTTTTTTTTCACGTACTCCAAAAAAGAGATTTATTTTAAGGGTCGAAAGGGTTTTATTATTTAAGTGACAAGAAATGAAAATTTATTTCGGAAAAGGATTATTTACATTTTTTATTCAGAGTCGCCACTTGGCATAATCCGGTGTGCCAAGTCACCTTTGGAAAATTCTTTTCAAAACCATTTGACTCTTAAACTGGTTTGCAAACAGAGACTCCGGCTAAGGAATTCTGTTGACCGAGGGGAAGGTGTTAGGCACCCCTCGCTCCCGTGGTTCAACCACGGTCGCTTGGTAGAATGTATCAATTATTTTGGCATAACGAAATGTATAAACCACACAAAAAGCACGCAAAATAGTCAAACAATAACAAAACAAAATAAAAAAATGTAAAGTCCAGTCCAATTATTACAATCCAAAATAAAAATACTGAAATAACCTACACTAGTCCTAAACCATGCTTTACCCGATGCCTCGGGCCTTGATCACGAGCATCCTTAGCGTACAAAATTCCTCGGGGCATTCCCCAGTGAGTAAATACAAATTACCTTGGGGCATTCCCCGGTTAAATAAATACACTTTCCAAATACGATAAACAAAACATTCAACAAATATTCCAATCATTCCCACATTACACCAATCCTAAACTTGCCTACCCGAGCTTACTGTTTGCCTACCCGCTCGACAACATACCGCATTCAACATCAACAATGTATCAAAAATATCATAAAATTTACTTTTATCAATTTTCGATTCCCGTCCCCAAATTTATTTCAACCAACATGATTAACACATGCTTCGATTTATCAATTCACTTTTCAAAATCCGAAACCAACATCAACCAACACATAACAAAGATTCAAATTTTAAAAAAAAAAACTAAAATGGACCCATAACAAACAAATTATTCACACCCATAACAAATAACTAAAGTTCCAAAAATAGAATAGAGTATGAGATGAGAAATGGACCTCAAAGCTTTATTGATTAACTGATCTTTTCGAATAGAACCGCTTCCAATGGAACCTCAACATCGAATATCAATCATGACCCAAATCATCAACTTCGGTCCCTTTTTGTTCTGTTTTCGCCAACCCAAACCAGATTTGAAAATCACAGGACCCGAACCCATTTTCCCAATCGTGTATGTGCGTGTTTGGTATTATTGGTCAACCTACGAGCTACGTCGAGCTTCAACAGTGATGGAATAGTATAAAACAGTGGTTGTTCTCGCTAGTTTTCCCCGATTTGCTCCCCTTTTTCACTGTTTGCTCTCAATCTTTCTCTCTCTCTCTCATCTCCCTCGCTCAATCTCACTATTTGAGCTCTCAATAATCTCCCTCCTTCTCCGCGTGTAGTGGTGTATGTGTGTGTTTTGATGATGAAAAGGGAGAATGGAGTCTTTATTTTTTGGTTTTCTCTGGCGAAGAAGAAACAAAATGGAGGCCTCCCGTCTTGGTTTTCTCTTTCGTATAGTGTATATATGTGGGTATGTGTTTAATTGGAAAAGAGAATGAAAATGATCCGTGTTTGCTGTGTATGCAGCGTCTATATGAAAGAAGGAAAAATGGAGGCCCTTTGTTTCTTTTTTTGTTTTCTTTAGGTTGCTGATAGTGCAAAATTCCCATTGTGAGAGTATGTGTATATATTAGGTGAGGGTGGGTAGTGGTGAGGTAGGGTAGGTGGGGTCACGTGGAGTAGGGGGTAGGTGTGATGTATTTTATTTTGATTGGGTAGGTTGTTAGGATAAGATAGAATTAGTTAGGATAGGTTTTGTGAGGGATTTTATTATATTTTTTTTTTGTATTTTGTGAGGGTATAATAACATGGGTGAGGGTACACGGTAGGATAAAAATAAAATAGGTAAAAAAAGTCATCGGGGAGGGACGAAATTAGGTGTCTACATCATGCCCCCTTTGGATGTAAACACGAAGTGTTTTCAGGCAAAGAAGTAGACAACGAGACCAAATTTTGACCCGACCATTATTCAAAGAAAGAAACAAAAGGAAAAAGGACAACCGGGTCTTGACTTAAGACATCCTTCCTACCCAAGTTATGAGAGAATCAAGTCACGGGATTTTCAAAGGATTGGAAGAGGTGGACTATACCGAGTTAGAGAGTCGAGTGAGGTTCCATCGAGGTTCCGGTCCGCGGCTCTGTTATTACATCAAAATGAAAATTACAAGTTAAAACATAAATAAAATTACAAAAATCCTATCTATACAGCTTCTGTTGGTTCTTGACTCGACTTTCATCACCCTATTCTTCAGGCGGGCTCCTGACTTGCAATTTCTTCCAACTTGTTGCATGACTTTCAATTGCTTCTCTTTGTTGCTTGACTTTTCGTTTCTTCACCCTATTCTCCAGACGGGCTCCTGACTTGTTATTTCATCACCCTGTTCTTCAGGCGGGCTCCTGACTTGCTATCTCATCACCCTGTTCTTCAGGCGGGCTCCTGACTTGCTATTTCATCACCCTGTTTTTCAGGCGGGCTCCTGACTTGCTATTTCATCACCCTGTTCTTCAGGCGGGCTCCTGAAACCCAAAATTAAACTAGAATGAAAATTATCCCAAACAAGAATTATAATAAAGTAGTATTTCATTTTTGAAAGCATTGTCCCATTTTTCAGGAGGGTCCTGAACATAAAGTAAAATCCCATTTTTCAGGAGGGTCCTGAACAGAAAGTAAAATCCCATTGGTCCTGGACATAAAGTAAAGTCCCATTTTTCATGAAGGTCCTGAACAAAAAGTAAAATCCCACGGATGTGCATTTCCAATGGTAGCTGAATTAAGTGAAGCGAATTTGCCCCTATATCAACAAAGAAAATTTGTCAGTTAAAAACTTAGTGGTGGCTTGCAGATCTTGGCTTTTCAAGTATCTGCCCAGCACTCGTTCCTTTTATATTTGTTCCAAATCGCTAACAGCCCTGTCTTGCTGCATCATCGACCCGGATCCAGATTGAGGGAAATGAGTTCTGACTTAACCAATGGGTTTCCATTTTACCATGCCCCTGAGGTGCACTCTTTTCCCAAATCTGAATGGTTCCACGGATCCAATAGTCTGTCGGTTGATAGACTTCCTTTGCTTTGTGTTGAATTACGATCATATTTCTTTCCTGTGCTGTTCCTTGGTTTTTCCTCATATAATTGGAAAGACTGGTAGTAAATTTTGAAATCCTTTCTCGCTTGTTTTGACACAGACTTGACTTAAAATGTAAAAAAATGATGGTGACTTTTATTTTGATAAATGACATAAAAAGACAAAAAGCATGAATATGTAAATGAAAGAAAAGGGCAATGCCCCATATTCAAAAAGAAAACTTATCTGAATACGACAACCAACTCCAATGAGTATGACATGCATTTTGGATTGAGCTGCCTGATCTTCCTATCTAGACTCCCCATTTGTTGTTGAGTTCGTACCTTTTGCCGCTGAACCGCTTCTTCAAATCCATTGGACTCATACATCACATTCGATTGACGACATCTTAAAAAACTTTCACCAACAAATCTCTTTCTTCTCACTTTTCACTTTTCTTTTGAACTCTCCATCGCCTTACGGTGCCCGTGAGGGTTTTCACCAATAAGACTCTCGCATTTTTATTTCTCTCTACTCACCATCGCTTATGGTGCCTGCAAAGGTTTTCACCAATAAGACTCTCTCATTTTAATTTCTCTCAACTCACCATCGCCTTATGATTCCCACGGGGGTTTTCACCAATAAGACTCTCTCATTTTTGTATTTCTTTCCTGATTTCTTATGCTGAGGGAGACAAATGGTACTTCACAATATATCATCATATCCATTGCATGCTTAGCCTTAACATTATCGAAAATTGATCTGAAGGACTTTCTTTGATTGTAACTTGGCTTTTGGTTAAGGTTAGAAAAGATAGTAAGGGGCTCAAATGATACTTGAAGTGGGGGTGGGACTTACAACTTTTGGAATCGACTCAAACAACACATTAACTCATGCCCCAGCTTTGTTGACTGGGTGAATCTTAGATCTTTATTTGATTGGACCGAGCCCAAAATAGGGTAGCCTACGTATCTCACTCCTGAGAGAGGAGAATCAGGTCGCACGTAGTTCCATCAACTTGTTCTTTGTTTGGATTTGATTTTTCTTTTATTTTCGAACTCTTTCTTTTATTCTTATTTTCTTGACATTTATCTTTGACTCTATTTTGATTCCAAAAGAGGGATATGAAAGAAAAATAAAACGAAGCTCAAACGGGTAAACAAAGGATGACACAATGTTTGGATAGAAGAACAAAATGCCTTCATCATGTCAATCTTCAAAAATGCAAGTACTAAACATGCAATAAAATCAACAAAGGATCAAATATCATACATAATATCATTTGACCGCATCAGCATTGATAGCCATTTCTGGCATTTTGCCTTCAATATCTGTCAAATATAAGGCTCCATTGGGTAACACTTTCTTCATAACAAAGGGACCTTGCCAGTTAGGGGAGAACTTGCCTTTCGCTTCAACCTAGTGAGGAAGGATACGTTTCAATACCAACTGACCAAATTCAAAATTCCTAGGATGGACCTTTTTGTTATATGCTCGAGCCATCCTCCTCTGATACAACTGGCCATGACACACAAACGTTAGCCTTTTTTCCTCAATCAAACTCAAATATTTCAGTCGTGTTTTTACCCATTCGTCATCATTAATCTTTGCTTCTAAAATGACTCGAAGAGAGGGAATTTCAACTTCTGCAGGGATGACTGCTTCTGTCCCGTACACCAATAAATATGGAGTTGCCCCTGTTGAAGTGAGAACAGTGGTGCGATAACCTAGCAATGCAAACGGCAACTTTTCATGCCACTATCTAGACCCTTGTACCATTTCTCGCAGTATCTTTTTTATATTCTTATTATCGGCTTCCACAGCACCATCGGCCTTTGGGCGATATGGACTAGAATTTTGATGTACGATCTTAAACTGTTGACATACTTCTTGCATCAAATGACTATTGAGATTGGCAACATTGTCTGTAATGATCATCTTAGGAATTCCAAATCTACAAATGATATTGGCATGAACAAAATCTACCACAGCCTTCTTTGTCACTGACTTAAAAGTTACTGCTTCTACACTTTGTGAAGTAGTCAATGGCTACCAAAATGAATCTATGTCCATTTGCTGCCTTCGGCTCAATCGGTCCAATCACATCCATTCCCCAAGCCACGAATGTCCATGGAGCGGCCATTGCATGCAACTCGACAGGAGGAGAACGTATCAGATCACCGTGTACCTGACATTGATGACACTTTCGAACAAATTGAATAGAATCCCTTTCCATAGTAAACCAGTAATAACCTGCTCGAAGAATCTTCTTCGACAAGACATGGCCGTTCAGGTGCGACCCGCATACTCCAGAGTGTATTTCAACCATGATTGCCGAGGCTTCTCTTGCATCTACACACCTTAAAAGTCCCAGATCTGGGGTCCTCTTTTACAAGATTCCCCCACTTAAGAAAAATCCACTAGCCACAGGCCTAATAGTCCTCTTTTGATTGTTGGTGGCATATGATGGGTATTCTCCTAATTGAATGTACCGCTTGATATCCAAGAACCAAGGTTCTCCTTCGAGCTCTTCTTCAACCACATTACAGTAAGCATGCTGATCACGACTCTGTATATACACTGGATCGATGTAGGCTTTGTCAGGATGTTGGAGCATTGAAGACAGAGTGGCTAAAGCATCAGCAATTTCATTGCGAATCCTTGGAATATGCCTAAATTTTACTAACACAAACCATTGACATAGCTCCTACAAGCATTGTCGATTCGAGATGAGCTTCAAATCTCGCGTCTCCTAATCGCCTTAAATTTGATGGACAAGCAAATCTGAATCTCCCAACACTAATAATTCTTGGACTCCCATATCAATAGCTAACCTCAAACTAAAAATGTAGGCTTCATACTCTGCCATATTGTTAGTACAGTAGAATCGAAGTTATGCTGTCACCGGGAAATGTTATCCCGATTCAGAGATAAGAACCGCACCTATTCCGACTCCTTTCATGTTGACAGCTAAATCAAAAAATAACCTCCAACCAGGATCAGCATCTATAACTACTTCATCGACACACGACACTTCCTCGTTAGGAAAATATGTCTTTAATGGCTCGTACTCTTTATTGATGGGATTCTCAGCAAGATGATTTGCCAAGGCTTGGGTTTTCATGGCAGTTCGAGTCACATATACAATGTCGAATTCGGTAAGCAATATTTGCCACTTTGCCAATCGACCCGTCGGCATAGGCTTCTGAAAGATATACTTCAAAGGATCCATGCAGGAGATGAGATAAGTAGTATAGGATGAGAGATAATGCTTCAACTTCTGTGCTACCCAAGTTTGGGCACAACACGTCCTTTCAAGAAGAGTATACCTGGCCTCATAAGTGGTGAACTTCTTGCCAAGATAATAAATAGCCTGCTCCTTTTTGCCTGTGACATTATGTTGACCCAGGACACAATCGAAAGAATTGTCCATGACTGATAAATATAAGATCAAAGGCCTACCAGGCTCCGGGGGTATCAGCACGGGTGGATTTGACAAATATCTTTTGATTCAATCGAACGCTTCCTGCCATTCTTAAGTCCATTTTACCGCAGCACTCTTTTTCAGTAACTTGAATATGGGCTCACAAGTAGTTGTGAGTTGAGCAATAAACCTGCTAATGTAGTTCATTCTACCAAGCAAACTCATCACCTCCGTTCTATTCTTGGGCGGGGGCAAATCCTGAATGGCTTTGATTTTCGAGGGATCCAATTCAATTATCCGACGGCTGACTACAAACCCCAATAGCTTTCTAGATGGAAATCCAAATACACATTTGGCCGGGTTGAGTTTGAGATTTTACCTGCGAAGCCTTTCAAAGAACTTTCTTAAATCTTTAACATGGTCGGCCTGACTTTTTGACTTAATAATCACATCATCCACGTAGAACTCAATCTCCTTATGCATCATATCATGAAATATAGTGGTCATGGCTCTCATATATGTTGCTCCAGCATTCTTCAAACCGAACGACATCACTCGATAACAATAAGTTCCCCATGGTGTGATAAAAGATGTTTTCTCCGCGTCTTCATCATCCATAATGATCTGGTGATATCCGGCATAGCAATCCACAAAAGAGGCGACCTCGTGTTTAGAACAGTTGTCTAACAACATGTGGATGTTGGGCAGTGAAAAATCATCTTTCGGACTTGCCATCTTTCTTTGGTACGGGAACAACATTGGATAAACACATGGGATAGCGAGCTACTCGAATTACTTTGGCTTCTAGTTGTTTCATGATTTCCTCTTTAATTTTAATACTTACATCCGTTTTAAACATCCTCAAATTTTGTTTGACAGGAGGGAACGCGGGATCAGTCGGCAATTTGTGAGCCACTAATTCAGTGCTTAAACCAGGCATATCATCATAAGACCATGCAAAAACATCCTTATAATCAATTAATGCTTGAATCATTCCATCTTTTAGCTATGGCAAGGCATGTACAATGATTTTAGTTTTCCTAACATCTTCTTGATCCCCTAGATTTATTGGCTCAGTCTCATTCAAATTAGGATTCGATTTGTCTTCAAACTGTTCCAACTCTTTGCTTATTTCTTCTAGTGCTTTTTCTTCATCATATTCCCCATCCTGCTTCATTACATCTTGATTAGTTTGGATTTTAAGATCAGGCTGAAAATTCCGCATGCATGTCATGTCATTAGAATCAGCATAAAGAGAACTGTGTAAGAAAACAATAACAAAATATATTAGATACAAAACAAAAGGGACATTGCATTTCATCAAATAAAAAATAGAAGGGTTTAAACATAGATACCAACATAACATAAACAAACTAAAATCCAACTTACAACCCTAAAATAACTCGGATAAACAGAAAGAAAAATAAAATAAACTACCAAAACTCCCTCCTGACGGGGAGAGGAGTGACTTCCCAATTATTGAGCCGGACAGCTGGACCTATGAATTGCACGTCAGCCATACTGGTACCTTCTCCTGCTTCGACGATATCAACTTCAATACAAAGGTTCTGGAAGTCATCAACCAATTCAACCTCCAATTCCACATGCTTCGTGACACCGCTCTTAATAAATGATTCACTGAGTAGTGGCATTGGGCAAGGGAGTGACCATATTTCCTTTTTTCTTCCATTGGCTTTCTTCAGATCTTCAGTTGTAGGCTCAAATCCCAGACCAAACGTGCCCACATTCTCACTCGAACATATGGGATGAACTATACCGTGCAGAGGCGCTCCCAAACCCATTCCTGGTTCAAATCCGTATTTCCAAAGCACTCACCATCATGATAGAAGCAGAAGACAATTGCGGTCCTGGTATAGCCTGCCATTCAAGGATAAGATTCACTGCCACTATATCAAAAATTTGATAGACGAATGTCTCCTCTACGTTATTTGCTTCAATAAGAGACAAGGGAGAATCTTCGTAGGCTGACAAATCTCCTTCACCATTAATAACTACTTCTTGCCTGTCATGCTCAAACTTAATCATTTGGTGCAGTGTAGATGCAACCGCCTTGGCCTTGTGGATCCACAGCCTTCCCAACAATAGATTGTTAGAGGATTCTACATTCAATACTTGAAACTCTATGGTGAACTCAACAGGCCCTATGGTCAACATTAGTTCTATTTCGCCAATGGATTGTCAAAAATTGATAATTTTTTTCTGGGTGAAGGATTATCTTGAAGCCAACAAAGAACCAACAAAAGCACCAGCTATTCAATGTAATCCTTCAATTTAGAGGAATACAACGAAGACAAATATCCAAAGGCCGATAAAAAAGTGCCAGGATGGTTAGGGAGCTAAGACTAGTTGAGTTTTCCAAAACTAAAAAGTCTATATGGTTACAGGTATCATCAGACGTGGAGAGAAAAATGATAATTTACTCAAATCCTGAGAAAATAAAGTATCATAAAGAACGTGCAATGTTTGAAAATAGTATTTCCAAAAGGTTGAATATACTAATGTCGAGATGGCCATGCTATAAGGGCCATGCCGAGAGGGTCATGCCAAGAGAGCTATGCTATGAGGGCCATACCGAGGGGGCTATGCCGATAGGATAATGCTATAAGGGCCATGCTGAAAGGGTCATGTTATAAGGGCCATGTCATAAGGGCCATGTCGTAAGGACCATGTTGTCCTCTTCAACTGTTTCGAAGAGACAACAATCCAAGGGCATTTCTAAATTGCATTTGATGCCCATGATTGATTCAAAGTATCTAATATCCGTTAATCAGACAAAGGTGAAAGAGTCTAGTGCTGAAGGATATTTTGAAAAATTTTCATATATATATATATATAGATATCCGTTATACACACAAAGGCACAAGTCTAGTGTTGAAGGGTATTTTAAAGCATTTCCATATATATATGTTAATCACACGAACGCAAAAGAGTCTAGTGTTGTAGGATATTTTAAAGCATTTTCATATATAATCATTAATCACGAAAAAACAAAAGAGTCTGGTGTTGAAGGATATTCTGAGGCATTCATATCTGATCAAATTGCACAAAGGCAAAGTATTCTAGCATTGAGAGATATTGATCAGCTTCAAGTGTATTAATTACCAAAGATCAAATAGCATTCACCACCAGATCATTAGAAATATATGGTCTGAAGGATGTCAATAAATCGCTATCTGAATACGCCCAACGTACTATATTTTTTGAAAATTGACAGTCTGAGGGTCATCTATAGGTTACATTATTTGAGATAAGATAGTGTACAAGGTTATCTGTGAGTTGATAGTCCATACGGTCATCCATTAGCCACAACGACATTCTAATGGGATAGTATCCAGGTTAGCCGAAGATAACAGTTTGAAGGCTATCCATAAGTCACAACTAAATCCTTATCAGAACAAAATGCAAGATTATCAAATTAATAGGACCAATGGTTCTCTATAAGCTACATCATATTAGAGATTGATTATGCACAAGATTACCAGAGACTACCAATTTAAGAGAGATATATAATTTTATATTGTATCTAAGGTTGGATGATGTACAGGAATATCGGAGAGCTAGTGATTCGAGGGATATTTGTAAGTAATCTCTTATCCATGGTTGGATAATGTACAGGATTACCTAAAAGTTTGCAACTCAAATATTGGAACCCTTGGGTGGAGTGGATGACTACCCTTCTTCCATATTAGGTGGAGCAACCATGCTAACCCCTAGGTTTGAACCTTTTAGAGTGACCTTGTCTGATACCAATTGTTGGAACCTTTAGGGGTTGCACCACATAGTGAGGGACCAGGTCCCTCAAAGACAATCACTAGAAATCAAATAATAGAGTGTAGGAAAACTAAGGCAGTGCAGGATAGAAACAACACAAAAAATTTAATGTGGAAACCTCCTTGCTCAAAAAAGGAAAAACCATGGCTTGCCCTCATAAGCACCAAAGAAATCCACTATAATCAACCTCTTGATTACAAACTCGATTTTAGCCTAAATCTAGGCTCCTTTCGCTTGTAATGACTCTACTACAAGCTCATCTTGGCAACTCTGCCAAGGACCCTCTACACTGATTAACTCTAATCAATATCAAACTTAGGCAACTCTACGTAAGCACTCTTGAGCATAAACAAACCTAGACATTACTCTTATAGAATGAGTAATTCTATTACAAATTTGCACTCAAAAACACTCACTCACTCTTTAAGCATACTAAAAGATAAGAACATGAGCAATGCTTGAGCAATCTTGAAATGAAGTTTTTGTTGGCTCTCTTCACTCTTTAGATTTATGCAAAAATTATGGGATAAAGAAATATCTATTTTCTTTTATAGATGAGTGATAATTAGCAAAGAAATATCATTAGACCAGGTATCCTATACAGTATAAGCAGCACCTACAAGTTTGTCACATAAGAGAATAAAACTGTGCAGACACGCGTGTCAACTGTACTGTACCATTAACATCCAAGGACCTGGTCCCTTGCAGTTAGTTGCTCATTATGAAAATTACATATATTATTTTTCTCTCTTTTTGATGATGTCAAACCAACCATACAACTTTGATAACATCTATCAGATTTAATCAGTATGATTACCACTCTGAAGATGAATGTTTCATCTATCATCATGTTTCCACCATCATGCAACACATGTACATCGTCCCTTGTTGTCATTTGTAGCAAAAACTCTTATTTATTTCCCTGTCACTATTCCTTATCATTCATTTAGCATATCACTTCCTTCCCCCTACTAAAATAATTTCTCTCTTTTATCAATATTCATCACATTATATACTTTCTCCTATTAGCATACCATTTATATTCACTGGTACCTGGTCCCCTACTATGTGTACTCAGTCTTCCCTCTTTGGCATCATTGAAAAGTGAAAATAGTAAATCAAGAGTAAATTAAGCATAAATTAGTTAACTCATGGCCATTGAGTCAACACTAATATGAAGAACAACTTTGCAATTTAAAGGTAACAAACATAACACACAAAGCAAAGGTTCATTCATAAGTAGAGAATAAGTATCATTGCAGTGCATAAATTAAATGTTAAAGGAAAAAAACCATAGGAATAAAAAAGGATTAACGGGTGAAAAATTGGGAAAAAGATTTTAAAGGAGTAGGTTCAAGTTGTTGTTGAGATGTCTTATCTCTGCATTCAGGCTAGGGACCTATCAGTTAAGATTGGCACCCTCTTCTTCAGTTTTGCATTCACAGATTTGATCATTTTAGAGTCACACAAGATTCTTTTAGAGAGATGCTGAATTGTCACCTAAAGCTTGCTAATTTCTTCATCCTTGGCAGATGAATTGAACTTCAGTTTCTCTATTTCCTTCCTGAGCTCCCTTTGATAAATGCTACTTGATTTGACTCACTCAGTTTTGACCAATGTTTTCATGCCAAGCATTTGAACCATAGATCCAGAGCTCCAGAATCACAGACAATGCCATAGTGATCAAGTACTTTATTCAAACAATATCCATAAGTCATGCCATGCTTTCCATTTTTTCAAAAAACCACTTTGTGAATGCGTTCTATCATCAATGTAGGTAAATTAATAAACTTAAAGCAACTAAGGCATTCCGTCACATATAAATCAGTGGTTGAGGCAATGTTTCTCTTTTGTGACCTAGGAATAATTACCTTGTTCACAAAGTTAAAAATCAATTAAAACTCACTCTTGTATTTACTCCTATTCACTGCAGCTATAAATTTTCATTTGACCTATGATGCATTTCTAAGAATTCTACTGAAGGCAGCTGCTTGGAGACAGTTCTCACCCCATATATAGGAACTTCCAAAATTCTTCCCAATGTTTCTTTACTTAGCTTTATTTTCTTTCCTTTGACCTGTGTAGTCAGATTCTTCCTATCTTCTTAGAATTCTAATGTGGGATAGAATTCCCTGACTATCTCATCAAAGTAGTGGGAATAGGTTCTTCCATGAGATGCAACCAGCCTTGATGTTTAACCAACTTAACTAATTCCACTATACTAGGTTCTCTTAACATATTTGAATAAAAAATCCTTCCAGTTAACACTTTTTGATTCTTTAAAACCTATTTCTAACTTCCTTGGATACAACCTTACTGTTCTCCCCATTCTCTTTTCTAGTATAAGTGATCACATATTTTCTTTTAGCTATTTTTCTCTTCTTGGGACCAGGTCCATCAAGAGTCAGTTGCTTCTCAGTGAAACTTCTAGACCATTTTCCTAAAATTCTTGGTGTTTTACTAACATTGTTTTTCTTGTGATCAACTATGCTCTTTACTGGGCTATTTGACAACAAGATGAGATTTCAGCAACTCGGGTTTTATCCATTACAACACTATCAGAACAGTTTTGAAGATTCAGGAATGATTCTTCATTAACAAGTTGAGTGATGAAGGAGTTACGATTTAGAAGAGTAGGATAAGAAGGATGTTTTTTTGGAAGGTTTGGGAAGGAACATTTAACTATGCTAAGATCAAGATCCTTTGAAAGAAATAAAAATGGAGAGTTGTAGCCATCTGGAAGGTCTTTTTCTTAGAATGGTTATTCCGTATTTGAATTTTTTTTTTATAATAGAATGAGTGGGCGCAACTAGATTTTAGGGAACAATAAGCACAAGGAAGGGTTTAATGGGGGAACAAGATATGATCAATTTCAGATTTTTAGGTGACTTACCTCCCCCTTCAAAATAGGACAACTTTTTCTGACACAAAGACAAGGAGGACGGGGCTTTTTATTGATAGAACAGACAAAATTTGCACATACATGATACTAACCTGAGAGATAGGACTAGGTTCCTCTCTAGTTTGAATGAATCTTCAACTTTGTACTTGTCACATCTGTTCACCTTCAAAGTTGCTCATATAGGTGTATACCTGCAAGGGTATGGTACTGAGTTAGAACAACATGCACCTAATTTACCAAGGATACCTTCCTCCTAAACATACCCAAATTTTAGAAGGAAAGCTGATTCATCTAGTAAGTCAGGTTGATTTGAACAATCCCAATTCCATCTTGTTAATTTTAACAATCCACATCATTACAGAAGTTTTCTTTAAGGTAGGTCTGAGGATCAGGTCCCAGACTTAGCATCCTTTGAATTTTCAAGCTGTAATATAGTTGACCAGCATCTTCCAGAGTCTTTTAAACCTTTGTGAGCTCATCTTCTGGGATAGGAACACTGAAAAGAACATAAAGTTTCTGACTTAGACTTCTTGTTTGCATTCCTGCCATCAAATTTGAATATTCAGGGGATGAGAAGATATGTGCTTCCAGTTTAATCTTCTAAGATGAATTCCACTGGGACTAGGTCCTTATGAATTCTGACTAGACACTTCTTGGAGATTTCTACTTGAACTGATGTTTGTGGTTGAGATCATGGATCATCATTCCATATGTCCTTCTACATTAATAGCCTTTTGACTATTTCCATCAGTTGTATGAAATTTTTTACCCTTTTTTTACCTATTCACGTAAGACACTTTTACCTTGAAGTGTCTCAGGAAAGATAATACAATCAGACCTTTCATCCATAGCCTTGAGTAATTATATATCGAGAATAATGTTCTAATTGCAAACTCTTTCTCTCTTCTGCACTTAATATCATTTGTTATACTTGGGAACCGATTTGAGTTTGAGTTCCTAGTAGAAAGACAAAGATGTGATTAAATCCTTCTTTTTCCATCTAGGTAATAAGAGTTTTTTTTATGTTTGTCAAAGGTTTTAAATATTTAGGATAGATACTCCCCTCTTAGATATGTCCATCATTAATCATTGTTGCTCTGAGCTATCTTTGACAGTTTTTTTTAATGTGTCCATCTCTTCCACAGTGGGTACCTAGAAACTTGTGGACTTTGATCTTAGTATTTTGAGTAGCCTTTCCATGAGACCTAGGTGATAGAGTTTTGTACTGATACCCCAGACCTTTACCATCATTAACTCCTTAATTAGTCAAGTTAGAAAGGATCTGAGAGGATGCAGTCCATTGCAAGGATTTTTAAGTTCTTCCCTCATACAGACCAGGTCCCTTTCTAACTCCTCATTCTTTTGAAATACAGTTATGAAAAGCCTTTGAGAACCCTCCAATTTTTCTTCAAGATTAACCTAAAACTTTGAGGCTTCTTTATTACCTTTACACTCAGAAGCATCTATATTCTCCAGTTGACTTACCAAAGTTGGATTTCCAATTTCAGCTTAGCAACCTATTACTCAATTTTTTATATCTGAAGAGTCAAAGCTATCAACTCTCCAAATTTTAGCTTAGCAACCTGTTGCTCAATTTTTGATATCTAGAGAGTTAAAGCTATCAACTCAAGTTCCTGATCTTTTATTTTTTCTGTAGAGCATCATTATATTCTTTACTGCAAGCATCATCTCTTTTCTCCAGTTGACTCACTAAATTCAAATTTTTAGATTTTAACTGAGTAACCTGCTCTTCAGTTTCAGATATTTGGAGAATTAGAGAAATTAACTCTAGCTCTTGACTGTCTTACTTTTCTTCTAGAGCAAATTTTTCCTAGTCATTTCACACAGAGTCAATAAGAACATTTGCAAGCTTTTTTCATCTTTCTAGCAGAATAGTTGTCCAATTTGTTATGTCTGTCTAATTTGTCCCCTTCCAAAGAGGCTCATCATATGTGTAGACCTGCAAAGGTATGGCACTGAGTTAGACCAAAAAGCACAAATTCTTTTAAGGATATCTGTCTCTTCATCATAGCTAATGGATAGAGGAAAACTGATCTATCAAGTAGGTTAATTCATTTGGATCAAACCCAACCTCAGCCAATTCTTCACAAACTACTCCATATGAAGAGCCTTTGTAAAGATATCAGCTATCTGATTTTCAATTATACAAAATTCCATACAAATGGCCCCATTTTCAATATTGTCTCTTAGAAAATGGTGCCTCATGTTAATATGCTTGTCTTTTTATGTTGCACTAGATTTTTAGCCATGTTAAGAGCACTTGTATTATCACACGTCAGATGAATAGTATTATAAACAATGTCAAAGTCCTTCAGTTGTTGTTTAATCCATAACAATTAAGCATAAAAAGAAGTTGCAAAAACATATTCAGATTCAACAGTAGATAGTGTAACTGAGTTTTGTTTCTTAAAACCCTAGATAATAAGCATCAACATACCATATAAGATCAAAGCTATCTCCTGATGAATAGAACAGGGATAGGTCCTCTATCCCTTTCAGATACTTAAGAATTCTTTCTGCAGCTTTCAGATAAGACTCTTTTGGATATGCCTGAAACCTAGCACACGTACAAATGCTAAACGCAATATCTGGTATGCTTGTAGTGAGGTATATAAAGGATCCAATAATCCCTTTATAAATGGTCTCATTTATTGAGGGACTAAGTTTATTGTTATCTATTTTTGAACTGGTTCTAATTGAAGTATCAATTGGCTTGGCATCTCCCATATTATATTTTTTCAACAGCTCTTTGTTGTACCTTTCCTGTCAAATCATTGTCCCTTGAGAGGTCTATTTAGACCTGTAGTCCCAAGAAGAAGCTCAATTCACCCATCATGCTCATTTCAAACTCACTTACCATTAATTTTGCAAACTCTCTGTATAGAGATTTTGAAGTTACTCGAAAGATTATGTCTTCAACATAGATATGCACAATAAACAAGTTATTACCTTTAGAATTCAGAAAGAGAGTATTGTCAATTTTTCCTCTCTTAAAACAATTTTCCATAAGAAACATTAAAATTCTACTATGCCATGCTCTATGTTCCTGCTTTAACCCATAGCAGGCTTCATCCAGTTTGAGCATATGATATGGGAAGTATACATCCTTAAAACCTAAAGGTTGCTTGACATAAACTTCTTCTTCTAAATTTCCATTTAAAAGGGCACTTTTGACATCTATTTGGAAGAGCTTAAAACCCATATAAGCAGCAAAAGCAATAAGAATTCTGATAGTTTCCATCCTTGCAATAGGAGCAAAGGTCTCATCATAGTTAATACCACCTTCCTAATTATATCCCTGAACAGCAAGCCTTTCTTTATTTCTATTGATAATTCCATGTCCATTCTACTTTTTTCTGTGCACCCATTTTGTCCTAATAATTATTCTGTCAATAGGCTTGGGGACCAGGTGCCAGACTTTGCGCCTTTCAAATTGCTGAAGTTTGTCCTACATAACATTAATACAGTCGGTATCTTTTAGGGATTCCTTTATATTATTAGGCTTAATTTGTATAGTTAGGCCAAAAAAGCCATAAAATTCCTAGCTTGAGCTCTTGTTTGCATTCTAGATTCCAAAGAAGAGGTTAAATTTTCAAGGAAGTGAGAAGATTTATGCTTCCAACTTAATATTCTTGACTGAGGTTTGTTGGGACCATGTCCTTAAGGAATTTGAGAAGGTTTTTCTTGATGTTCCTCTTCTACATTAGGATTCATCAACTGAGGACGTCATTCACTATCACCTTCTTTATCTATAACTGTATCATTTTGTTCTTAAACCTCAACTTCAGTTGTGCCATCCCTTGAATAATAATAAGTTCTTCTATGTCAGAATTTTCACCTCCAGAAGAATCTTTTAGCTTTTTTGTTTCATCAAGGACCATATAAATACTTTTTTCCATACACAGAGTTCTTTTGTTGAAGACTCTATATGCCTTACTTGTAGAAGAGTAGCCTACAAATACAGCTTTATCACTTTTGGAATCAAATTTCCCAAGCTCATCCTTCCCATTATTTAGAATAAAATGTTAGCACCCAAAGGGTCTAAAAGAGTTAAGTTTTGGCTTTTTGTTGAACACAAGTTCATATGGTGTTTTGTTCACAAGAGATCTAATCAGACATCTATTGGTCAAATAATAGGCAATATTGACAACTTTAGTCCAAAAAATTTTTGGAAGATCACTATCAATTAGAACGGTCCTGATAATTTCTATAAGTATTCTATTCTTCCTTTCAACTACTCTATTTGGCTAAGGACTCTTAGGAGTAGAAAGTTGCGACTGGGGCCATTTTCAGCACGGAATCCTTAAACTTTGGAGTTTTCAAACTCAGTTCCTTGATCAGATCTAAATCCAGCAATTTTAAAGTTCAGCTTCATCTGAATTTTTTTGGAAAAGACCACTAGAACTTCATAAGTTTCATCCTTAGTTCTTAGGAACATGGTCCAGGTGAATTTGAAATAGTCATCCAAAATAACAAAAACATATCTTTTCTCACCTCTACTTTAGACTTCACCAGGTTACATAGATCCATGTGCAATAATTCAAGAGGTATTGAGGTGCTTACCTATTTACTCTGCTTGAAGGAAGATATGATTTGTTTATCTTTCATACAAATATCACAAACCTTGTCGTCTAAAGACTGAAGCCTTGGAATACCACAGACTAGGTCCTTTGAGATCAATTAGTATAGTAAAGAGGAACTTACATGTCCCAGCCTTCTATGCCACAAATCAACATTTTCACCTTGCACTTAAGTAAGTCAACTCACAATCAGCTAGAGCATCTAAATCAGCCACATACATATTCTTGCACCTTTTTTGTCTGAGGATGACTTTCTAAGACTTCAAATTTAACATAGTGCATCCAACAGATTGGAACTTCACTTTATTTCTTTTAGCACAGATTTACAACATACTTAGAAGGTTGTATTTTAATCCATCCAAATAATAACTTGTAAGATCCCTAAAGATCCTAGCTCAATTCAGCTTACTATTGTATGTAAAAGGGGTCCAAGAGTTAGAAAATTTCACTAAGTGTTAGAACTTAGTCATTTCTAAAGCCCCTAAACTTCGATAATTTTATGTTAGACCTTTCCGACATCCAAAAGTTAATTTTTAAGTTTATTCATGATCAGGGTTGACGACAGTATATTTTGGGTGAGTTTCAAAATTTTCAGATGAGTGTAAAGACACTCTTTCTATAAAGTTCTAATGATTTTAGCGAGCAAGGAATCTTGGCATGGTCTGAATAAGATAACTGAATTAGAAATCGCAAAATGGCTCCAATTCTATAGTATAGAGCAAGGCCTACGAAACATTATCTAAGATAAAGTTACTAAGCCTTATGCACTGCAACTACTAACTAGCAATTTTGGCCTTGTTTCTCAACTATAATTTCTACTTCAATACCGCATTTCACTTGAGGCTACTTAAAACATTCACATGGGCACTTATTACTCTACCTAGTGAGGTCTGAGCTGGACTGAATTCTCCCCCTATGTTCAAGCCTACTCAAATCTCCAAAATGCACTTAGCAACTTATATATCAATATGACATTCAAACCTATCTTCATAACTACAGCCTCGTGTAAAACAAGCATACAATAATCTTTCCTTAACATGAAACATTAACTCTCTCCCATCTAAGAAATTGTTCATCACTATATCATTTCAAAAGGAGGGTTCACTAAAAGATTAAAACATGAGGACCTGAAGCATGAATAGACACTACACCGAACTCGACACTTAACTGAGGCCTGAGGAATAGAATATAAACATCATGAATTTATCAAGAGATCCAAATTGAGGATGCACATGGAATAAATCTAAGTTTATCTGATCATTAAGGGTGTAACATAATTCATGGGAAATGAGCATACTTTAAGGCATGACATGAGTACATGAGTCATGAGTTGCATGACTTGAGTTTGGAGTTTCTGTATTCATGTAACATGATTCGTAACACTGAGTGAAATGGAACTCCTTATAATAGGAACTGTAAGCGTACATGATTTTCGATAACGTGCACGAATATGAGCTATGATCGTAGAGGCATAGTCTATGACCTTACCCTCCTGCATTAGGACACAACCCAAAAAAACTATGGAAGCATCACAATACACAACAAATTTGTCTGAACTGTCTGTTAACATTAGAATTAGGGTTGTATGAGTCGAGTCTTCAACTCCTGGAAATTCTTCTCACAAGATTTTGATCACTAGAACCTGACCTTTTTCTGAGTGAAATTGGACATGGGGGATGCAATAGACAAAAATCTTTCAACGAACCGACGGTAATATCTAGCCAAGCCCAAGAAACTCCTACTATCAGACGGAGAGATGGGTCTAGGACAGTTTCTCAATGCTTTGGTCTTTTGAGGATCAACTCTAATATCATCACCAAAAATAATATGGCCAAGGAAACTACCGATCTTAGCCAAAATTTTTACTTACTAAATTTGGTGAACAACTGATGAGTTCTAAGAGTCTGAAGTTCTATTTTGAGGTGATCTGCGTGATCATTATGGCTATAAAAATAGACAATAATGTCATCGATAAAGACTATAATGAACATTTCCAAGTACAGGTTGATCACATAATTCATTAAGTCCATGAAACCTGTTGAGGCATTAGTGAGACCATAGGAGATGACTAGAAACTCAAAGTGACCATACCGGGTTTGAAAAGCTATTTTTGAAATGTCACATTCTCTGACTCTGAGGTCTATCTTAGAAAATTAACTAGCACCCTGAAGTTGGTTAAATAAGTTATCGATTCTAGGAAGTGGGTATTTATTATTGACTGTGACTTTGTTCAACTGACGGTAGTCTATAAACATTCTGACAGAACCATCTTTCTTACGCATGAATAAAACTGGTGTGCCTCATGGGGAAATATTGGGTTTGATGAACCCTTTGTCTAACAGGTCCTTTAACTATTCTTTTATTTCTCTGAGTTTAGCTCGAGCTATTCTGTATGGCAGAATAGATAGAGGCTAAGTATCTGGAAGAAGGTCTATTCCGAAGTCAATTTCCCTCCTGAGAAGAACTCTGGGTATATCCTCGGGAAATACATCTGAGAATTCATTTACTACTGGAACTGACTCAAGACTAGGAGTCTCTGAATTAGAGTCTTTGACTCGCACAAGATTACAGACACATCTCTTGGATATCATTGTTTTCTTGTTGTAAGGTATGAAATCAACTGACCCTTAAGTGATGTAGTACTACCCCTCTATTCAAGGACTGGTTTATTTAGAAACAAAAAATGAACTATTCTATTTCTACGATCAACTGAGGCATAGCATGAATGGAGCCAATCCATGTTGATAATGACATTAAAATCTGTCATCTCTAACCCTAATAACTCTGCTAAAGTGACTTTTTGAGTTATCATAACCGGATAGTTTCTGTATACCTGTCGGGCTATGACTGACTGAACCACTAGGGTAGAGACTGAGAAAGGATCTGTTAAGATTTTTGGTCTAACTTTAAATTTGATTGCTATGTAAAGAGCTACAAAGGATAAAAAAGGTCCTGGATCTAATAAGGTATAAATATTTAAATGGAAGATCTACATGTACCAGTGACCACATAAGGAGAACATTCCTGATCTTGTCTGGACTAAAGTGCATAAAGCCTATTTGGGCATTGCCTACTGGTGGCACTAGAAGCGGCACCCTACTAATTTAGGCTATCGAGCTGAGCTGGGGGACAGTTATACTGACCCTGAGAACGTCACTGAATACAATCTCTGATTCTATGGCCTGGCTCGCCACACTAAAAACACAAACCACTACCAGTCCTACACATTCCCAGATGATTCCAACCATACTTCCCGCAGAGAGGATTTGTACGAACACTTTTTGTCCTTGATGTTCTAGCCCTTTCATTCTTTTTCCTATTTTTCCTACGCTGCTCCCCCTCACTAGGTGAAGCAAAAGCCATAAGACTAGATAGCACAATAGCTAACTGATTGCTCTGAGAAACTTCTAAATAAGATAAGGCAGTAAAACCAGCTTTGAATTCTACGTGGGAGACGTGCTCATTCTGGGGATCTACCTGAACGGGCGGAGGTGCTGGATAATTTTTATTTCTATTTCCATTAATTTTTCTGGGAGGCATGTTCTACATATGGAAGGAAGAAATAAATTAGACTGAGAGTTTAACTTGAGATTATGCTCACTCACAAAACATGAACACTGAAAGAAGGGAAAATTTTCCGAAAACATCTCATAGCCTCTTGTCCATAAGTGTGGCACGCTACAAACATATGCACAAGACTCTACTAGATACGACTTTCAGACCCTCTAGGACTCTGTTGAACCTTAGGCTCTGATACCAAATTTGTAATGCCCCGAGTCTGTACCCTAAATGCTATACGATGTTTACGACCTCGAAGGACCACAAGCTAACCTATGAGTAGTACCTACTATGAGCACTGAATAATAATATAAAAATAATATCAAAGTTAGGCTAAAATTCCATAAGGTTCATAATCTGAATACTGATAAAGAATAACAACTGTAATAATATCTGATTAAGAATCTAAAATCTGAAATATTATCTGAACTAGTCTAGTCTGCAAAGCCTCTAACTGAATTGTCTAAATGTGGAGTTAATGGGACAAGCCCCCCACTAACTCCGAATACTAAAATACTGAAATAAAAGTATATTCTTGATAGATGAAGACTCACTACTGAATCTGTTAATGCTAACTGAATCTGCATAAGCGTGGTTAGGAACCCGAGCATCTGACCCTACGATATGATACATCATAGCGCATAGAGAAAGTATATGTTAGTACGTGGAATGTACTGGTATGGTAGATGAGGTAAGACTGAATACAAGGGTTCATTGCATGAACAGTAACTGACTGAATGATATAGAGTAATGGAGTATGAGAGTACATGGGTAACTGAACTATTGTAAAAAATGAGTATGCAATACTGTGCATATATGTGTATACTATATCTAAGCTTTTACTAAATCTGAGTACTGAGTTCTGATACTGAGTAACTAATAATCTGAGATTTATTGATAACTAAATTACTGATGGCTAAGTGACTATATCTGACAGCCCTAAATTCTATAGAACTGAACTGAGTTCAATATTAGAACTGAAACTAAAACTATAGGAAGTAGTCATCTAATAGATATGCCCCAAATAAGATAAATGGGGTCCAACCTGTAACCCCAGTTGGAAGGGTGTCAGTCTCGTGCCACCGGTAAAGTCAATTGAAGAGTTACCCTTATTTGGAAGGTACTCTAATGAGAACGGTGGTACCCACAATTGGTAGGTTAAAATACCTTATCAACCCTCAGCTAGCAGGTTGATGTCTCAACCTACGCTGGCTACGTAGTTCTGGAATGCAAGGATCGCTTCTAAGGATTACACCCTCTACTGGAAGGTGAGTCCCCATCCTTGGGTTCACTCGGTGCTGAATTCTACTCCCAATTGGATAGACATCGATTACTATACTGGACTGAACTAGACTGACACTGAGTTTCACTGGTTTCAATAACTGACTGAGTTTTGTAACTGCCTGAGTACTTACTATTTCAGGACATGACTGAGACTATTCTACAACTATTGTAGCTCTAGGTAAACAACTAGATTATTGGATATTAGATACCCCGAGGACTTAATTGCATGAAAGTAAAGCATAGCATGATATTGAAAAGCATAACAATGTCCACTGGTTCATAATTCATTCATAGAGATATTTTATCAAAAACTTGTAGTGTATAAGCTTGTACATGATTGGGGCCACATAAAATGACATGTCATGATTCCACTATTTACTTCACATAGGCATTTCAGCAAATACTTGGGGAGCATGGATTATTTCATATGATAATGGTCAACATATGAACATCATGAATAGAATACTCAATTGAAAATTCAAGGGTTTATTATGCAATTCATATAACTCATCACATAGACTATTTTAATTTCATGGAAACTTATAATTAATCATGAATTGAAACCCAATTGCTATCATGAACATGAATACAGTCAATTTCAAGTATGACATTCATAAATCTGAGATCTTGTAAATTTAAAAAGGGTTCTTGTACTTCATGGGTGAAAGGAACCCATGAATCAACACCTAACATACCTGAGAAGATTAATTTTTGAAGGTTCTTGGAGGAATTCTTGGGACTTGTTCTTGATTCTAGAAGCTAGGGTTTTGTCCCTTTGAGAGAGAATGTTTTAATCTTGAGATACAGTGAGGAAATAATGATATAACTAGGTTAATTAGGGGTAAATTACGTGTTAAAGGCTAATTTAGATCATGGAAAAATACCCAATTAGCCTTGGAAAAGATTTAAAAATCATTATTGGATGCCCGATTTTGGGCCTCACCGTGATGCGGTGGCATCGCGGTGAGCCACTGAAATGTTGCTGACACTATGTAAAAATGGAAAACTGGGAAATTGGCTCTTGGCACCATGTGATACCATCGCAGAGCCTCACTGGAATTTGACAATTGGGAAATTGGCTAGTGGCGCGACTCGGTGGAATCGCGTTGCCACACTGGAAAATGATAATTGTGAACTAGAATATTAGCGTGATGCGCCATTATCACAGAGCTCCACTGGAAACTGATGAATACCATTTGACAGGTCTCCGCGACACGGTGAAGTTCCAGTTGGCATATTATTTTACAAAATATGCTATAACTTCTCATCCGGCTGTCGAATTTAGTAAAATTTTATATCGTTGGAAAGCTGACTGAATTTCCTACACTCCGGTAGGATCTAAACTGAAAAATACTGAGTATTTTAAAAAATTTATACAAGATTACTCATGCATTGAGAGTTAAACTGATCTACAAAAATACGGGGTATTACAGGTGTACTCTTGGGATATTAGAAATATGGTATCAGAGCCTAAGGTTTTACAGTTTCCTAAGGAGTCTAAAAGGCACGTTGATTAGAGCTTTGTGCATGTGTGTGAATCACGCCATATTTATGGACATGAGGCTGAAAGATGTTTTAGGAAATATTTCCCTTCTTTCAAGACTCAGATCGTGCTATAGAAAGGCTCTCTAAAAAACATATATAGATTCTCATCTTGCTCTATTCATGCCAGCTCTATCTTGTTTTTGAGGTAACAGAAATAGTTAGGCTCAAATTCCTACAGATAGAGCTTTCTTAGATTGTCCCCACAGACAGTTATGGGATTGCATGTAGGATTAAAATGATCCTATCAGGTCCCTTATGTTCTACACTTTAAAAGTGTTCAATATGTAAATAAAAATCGTGCACTAAGCCAAAGTCAGATGTATTTTTAGATCCCTTCTCAGAATCATATGGTAGCACATGGCCCAGAGTAAGAAGCATGAACCCAAAAGTTTAGCAGTAGTGAAGTGGGGATAGTATTATCTAGATTTAGTAAACTATTGTATCCATGGGGCTAGTTGTATGAAGGTGAATCAGTAGGTTTTAAACCGTGCATACAAGAATTTAAGTTGTTGATTCAAAATATAAGTATAGAGATATAATAATAGTAGGCTATAAAGTAAGTTAGTACGGTTAATTAAGAGTTAGAGAATATCCATGTTAAGTGTTAAAATCAAAGCTTGAAGTCTTTAAGGTTGAGCTAGTAGCGAGTAAAGTTGAAGCACTAGATGGTACGAACTCATGGTATGGTGCTACTCTTGAAAATTCTAAATTAGTCAGTGTTTAAGTTATTGCATGATGATTGTTGGGCTTAAAGAAAGCTAGAAATTTCTATATGAGAAGGAATTACCTGCAGTGGGTCTTACGTTATAAGTCATAGTCTCTCAGGATGAGTTATCATTTATATGCCTTATTATACCTCAGACTCTAGTGTGAAGTAGTGACAATTAATTTAGAGCTTATACCTGCAGACTTTGACTGAGGGCTTTAGGCTAAGGGGGAGATGATGGAACTAGTAACCAAGTTAGGCTCTTAGGTTCTAGTAATGATGCTAGAGTGCTGTAGAACAACACTTATGAGGGAGATGCCCAACCCATTCCAATCTCAGTACAAAGTTTTGTACTTCAGTCATCACGATATCTACTCATGCCTTACATGTTAGCTCTATGATCATATCTAATATTTGTGCACCCTATGAAAAATTATGTACTCTCTCAGTTCCTAGTACAAGGAGTTTGAATCCACTCGGCAGTGTGAATCATATTCCATGAATTTAGGAAATTCAAACTCAAGTTATGAAGCACATGACTCATGTACTCATGCTTTATAGTATGTTCAGTTCCAGTACTCATGCTACACACTTAATGATCAGCGAACTTTAGACTATGTTAGCTATATCCTCAATTTCTATGTAATAAATCCATAATGTTGATACTCTATTCCTCAGGCCTCAGTAAATTGCCAAGTCAGGCATAGTATCTTTTTATGTTTAAGGTCCTCATGTTCTAACCTTTTAGTGACTTTATCTAATGTCAAGCTAGCGAAAATGAATAGTTGTTTAATGGGATATAGTGAATGTTTTTTGTTGATGAAAGATTGTTGTATTCTTTTTCTAGCTAAGGTTGTAAGTGTGAAGAAAGCTTGAGGCCAAGATTTAAATGTATTTCACGGTTAGTTGAAATTTTGTGTGTGTTTTCTTGAGGTAGTGCATAGAAGTTGTCAATAATGAAGGTTTGGAGGATATGAGGAAGATGTTTTTATGGGTGTTTTTTAGAAGGGCATATGTGGTTGTGATGATAGGCTTGAATGTCATGTTTGCATATATGTGGATGGATGCACTGCGTGTTAGTGAATGTCTAGTAAGAGGTTGAATGTAGTTTCTAAAGTGATAATAAGAATTATTCATGAGATGAGGAGTTGTAAAAATCCAGGGTGTGTTAAATTCATGATTCAGGCTAGTATTAGAGTGTTATGTGTGCACTTTAAAGATTCGAGTAGGCTTAAACATAGTGAGAGAATTTAGTTCAGCTTAGACTTCAGTAGATAGAGTTTTCAGTGCCTATGTGAATATTTTCAGTAGCTTCAAGTGAAGTGCAGTTTTGAAGTGGAATGTTTAGTTGAGTATAAGATTTCAGTATTATTCAGTCCGTTTAGCTAGTAGTTCAATTAGTAGCCAGACAGACAAGTTCCTATGATTTTTCTATCTTCCGATCTAGGTTTACTTTCTGATGTGTCATGAATATGGCCATTCCAAGAGATAGTTTATCCACATCCATGTAAATTGTGAATCCAGTTCAGTCCATGCATCATGTTTCAGATTCCATATATTTAGTCATGATTCAGTTCGTAAGTGCCCCGTGCATCATCTCAGTCTTTCCTTAGTATTTCAGCCAAGTCAGTATCATTCAGGGGATGAACAATCACAAGGGGGAGATGTTGTAATGCCCCAAGTTTACATATACTAAACCTCTCAACCTTTTTCCATGAAACAAGATCCAACTTGAAGTAATGGTTCCTCATAAGTTGACTCTCTCATTTTTATCTCAACCTTATAGCCATTCTCATGTCCTTGCATGTATTTTTAAACTCAATTCAGCCATGTATCATGTTTAAGACTCAGTCATGTAATCATGTTTCCAGTCATGCATGTTTAGTATATTATCTCAGTTTCTTCAGTACTCTCAGCTGAACTAGTCTCATTCGAGAATGAATGTTCCCAAGGGGAAGATATTATAAGACCCTATAAGATCCTAGCTCAATTCATCTTACCATTGTATGTAAAAGGGGTCCAAGATTTAGAAAATTCCACTAAGTGTTTGGCCTTAGTCATTTCTAAAGCCCCTAAACTTCAATAATTTTATTTTAGGCCTTTTCGATATCAAAAAGTTAATTTTTAAGTTGATTCATGATTCGGGTTGACTATAATACATATCGGGTGAGTTGTGGAATTTTTGAATAAGAGTAAGGGCATGTTCGGAAGTCCAAAATAGTAGAAGCTCCAGGATAAGCCCACGGCGTGCCCTCTAGTGCACTGCTAGGAGTGCCCGCGGTGCTCGGCTCATCGCCTGCCCCAATTTTTCTAGCTTTTGATTCCATTTTTCCAAGGGCAATTGGGTCTTTTCCCTTCACCTAATTGGTCCATAACATGTGATTAAGGGTCCCAAAAGGTACAATTAGTCATTCTATTCTCAAATTCTCTCAAAAGAGAGCATTCTCTTTCAAGAAAAAACCCTAGCCATGATTTTTACATGTTATTATGAGTTATCTTCAAGAAGCTATTATGAACTTTGATTTTAATTATGTTTACCACGTATTTTTGTTGGAATTTTACCTTGGCACATTTGAATAGAGATTTTCTCATGTTACATCCTCAACTTATTATTTTAGTATTGTGATTATGTTATTATCACATGATTTAACTATTCCCATACTTCAACTTATGACCCTCATGTGTTTGATGAAATGTCTAAGTGTTAAATGTTGAACAAGGATTCCCCTCTATGGTTTCAAAGTTTTCATGTGGTCCTATTATTATTGTTATCCAGTCCTAGGGGTTATGAATACCCAAAATTTAGCTATTTACTTAGTCTCAGTATTTTCATAATGGTTACAGACACGTATGAGCAATGTCAATTCAGTTAGTTATCATGTCAGTAAAACTTAGATCCATTCAGTAATTAGTGTCAGTTTAGTTGGGAGTAGGATTCAGCACCAAGCGAACCTAGGGATGGGGGTCCACCCGCCAGTTAGGACTGGGTCCTTAGTAGCAGTCCCTAATTTCTAGAACTACGTAGCCAGAGTAGGATTAAGAAATGTCACCCACCAGTTTAGGACTGACATTCTCTCAGGAATCACCTGCCAGCTTAGGAAAGATCTTAGGGGTCACCCACTAGTTTAGGACTAACTCCATAGCCATTGATACTACTCGTGGCATGGTAATAGCACTCTTCCAACTGGGGTCGCAGGTTATACCCCTATCAGCTCAGATTTTGGGTATGTCAGTTAGATGATATCTCCCAGAGTTTTATTTCAGTACTCAGTACATAATTCAGTGCAGTTTATTTGACCAAAGCATACAGTTTGTCAGTATTAAGTTACCTAATTTCAGCGTTTCAGTTTTACAAATTCTTTCAAATATATTATATGTTTGGTCTTGCATTCTCAGTATTTTGGTTTCTCATGTACTCATTTTCAGTTACCTCATGTCATTTAGTTAGTTACATCTCATGCACATGAACCCATGCATTTCTCCTAACCTCATCTCATGTATCAATACATTCAAAGTATTGACCGCATACTTGTTTCTTATGCTATAATATTTGATATCATTGGTTCAGATGCACAATTTCCTTAATGCGCTTAAATAGTTCATCTTATCAGCAGCAGCAGTAGTGGTGAGTCCTCATGTTTTGAGGTTCTATTATGTTTCTTTCAGTGTGACCTTTAAGTTAGTCAGTAAGAGTTAGTTGGGGGCTTGTCCTATTAACTCCTCAGTCAGTTTAGAGACTTTCAAACACTTCAAACAGTCAGTTAGTTTGTCAATCCTATTATTCAGATTTCAGTATTTCTGCATATTTTTGTATTTTGTGGATTCAGTTGTATTGTTTTCAGAACTTAAAACCTTATACCGTTTTTAGTTAATTTCTGCTCATGTCATTGTTATCAGATTTACTCAGTTCTCACAGTAGGTACCAGCTCATTGGTTAGCTTGTGATCACATATGAACGTAACCACCATGTGGTGTCTAGGTTGTACTCCAGGGGCGTTACATAGACATCCCCAATGGCATGATTTATGGATTTTCCTATCTTTCCAACACCATGAATATAGCCTTCCTTTCTATTTCTAAGAGAGACACCTCCACTTTGAAGTGCCCTGAGTGAGATAAAGTTATCAAATCTACCATTCATATGCTTAGATCATCCACTATCCATGAACCAGCTTTGACTTTCTTCTCTTACTCCAACTTGCATACAAAAGTCATTTTTTAGATTTGGGAACCCACTTGATTTTGACTTCCCTAAAGGAAAACAAGGGAGTCATCATGTCTTTTTTGGTCCAGCTAGGCAATTTGCTCTTCATAAAATTTGTCAAGGAATTAGATCCCTTATGGAAGGATTGCTTCGATTGAATATATCTAGCAATGTTCATTATAACTCTAAGCTATCCATGGAATTTCTCTTTCAAGTAGCCATGCCTGCCACAGTGAGTGCATAGAAGATTGTTGGCTTTGTTTTTTGCTACAAAAACATGCTTTCCTTGGGGATTAGGATTGTGAGTGTTGTACTGATACCCAAAATCTCTACCATTACTGATCCCTTGACTGATTATAATAGCAAGGATATGTGAAGATGTGGTCTAGTTTAGGGATTTTTTATGGTCTTCTTTCAGATGGACCACGTCGCGTTCCAATTCTTCATTCCTATTGAGAGCATTCATAAAAAGATTTTGAGAATCTTTTGACTTTTATTCAAGATCAATCTGAAGCTTTAAAGATTCTTTTTTCCCTTTATTAGATTTTGTCGTCTTCTTTAGTTGATCCATCAAATCTTTGTGTTCTAATTTCAGTTTTAGGGATGTTCTCTTTCTTCAGACAACTTGATGGTTAAGGATAATTTTTCATTTTCTAGGTTTTCTACCATATCTTCAAGCAAGTCTCTCTCAGCAGTAAGCTCACACACATAATCAAGAATGATATTTGTAAGTTTCATTTTCTTCAAAGGGGAATAATAATTTAAGTTTTGCATAATATTAAAAAGAGTTACCTCATTCTATTCTTCATCATCTGATTTTACCATGAGAGCAAAAAAGAGATTTGTAAGAGATTTCACTATCTTCCACAACTAACATAGAAGCATCTTCAATTTTTTCTAACTCATCAAATTTAATTGAGGTATCTCCCCAGATAGATAGAGCTTGCTTCACTGTATAATCAGCAGCATCCTTCCTTCTTGACTTCTCTAGGACCTAGACCTTTCTCTTTCCTTTATCTCCTACTGATTTCAAGTACTCTTGATAATCCATTTTGTGTAAAGGACAATATTTGATAAAATATCTAGGCTTCCCATATTTATGGCAGACTTCAATAGTGCCTACTTTTCTACTATTGTTTCCTTTTCTTTGAAATTGGCCATTTTTCTTCATAGCTTTGATAATTCTTTTGGCTAAGTAAGTAAAATCAGCATCTTTCAGATTCTTAATTAGTTCATCCATGGTAAGTGTCTTTAAATTTCTATCCTTGGTAATAGTATGAACTTTGCTCTCCCAAGACTTAGGAAGAACTCCTAGGATTTTCCTCACTTGTTTATGTAAAGGAATAATCTCACCAAGGTAGTGCATCTCATAAGTGATTGAGGTAAAGCTTGTATGCATTTCTTGAATTGTTTCCCCTTCTTTCATGGAGAAGGCTTCATATTGAGTGGTCAACATGAAAGCCCCAATTTCCCTAAATCCCACATCATCCTCGGAAGAGGGATGTGAGTGATAAGTATTTGTGAACAATAAATTAGATGTTAGTTTATCCCTTTACTTTGTCTTAGAAAAAGAATGGATTGTGAATTTGCTATGTCTTGGGCATCATCCTAGAAATAGGGATGCCAAATTGAGGTTTTGGGTTGATTTCCTAGCTACACCCATGAGTTATTCGAAAGAATCCATGGGTGATACGTTGGTGTTTTTTTAAAGACTAACATCAAAACCCCTAACCTAGCCAACTCATATATTCATTAACTAAAACTTTGAATGTTACTCTCCTGTACTGTAATACCCCAGGAAATTTTTCATTGAAATTTTGTGCGTAAACGTGTTGGGTTCTATCTTCTAGAATGAATTATAAATTTTTCGTACGAAATGTCTTAGATTATGATCCACCATTGCGTAGAGTATCGAATAAACTTTCCAACTATATGTGGATCATCCAAAAGGGACACCCGACCGACAAGTTATGAACATTCCGATCGAACCGTGAATAGTATTAAACAGTAAAACGTGCAGAAAAAAGTACTGAGGCCTGGCGTATTTTTTCTCCAACTTTAAACGATGATAACTCCTTGTACATAATGATCTGGGTGATCTACTATATATCAGCGGAAAGCTCTGTGAGTCCTCTTTCCAATGAAATTGGTTTCATCAAATTTGTCTATTGGAAAAAAACATTATGGTCGATCTACTTCAGCCTATAAAAAATGAATTTTTGGGTCAACTTCAAACGATCATAACTCCTCGTACACAATGATCTGGGTGAGATACTATATATAAATAGAAATATATAAGAGTCCTCTTTCTAATGAAATTGGTTTCATCTAATTTGAATATCGGAGTAAAACGTTATGGTTGATCTACTTCAGACTATCAAAACAGTCCACCAAAGGACAAATTCAAGAATTTTTTTGACTTTTAGGGGCTTTTTGGTCATTCCACCTCACCCAAAATCCATCCAAACCCTATATTGAAGCCTATTAGAAGCATTATATGCTATATTTCATCAAACTCCCTAAAAAAAACCCTAAGCTCCTACATCCAACTTCAAGAACCTCCAAAGTTGACCATTAATTCTGCAAATTTATTCAAGATTCCAAGTTCCTAGTTCAAGAACTCCAAGAACCATCATTCAAAGGCACGATTAACATCTCAAAAATGATTACCGATCTAAAGTTCATCATTCAAGGTATGTGGGGTTTTTCAACAAGAACTCTCTTTCGTTCTTGTGCCCAAAAGTAATTTTCTTTACAAAAGCATGATTTTTATTTGATTTTTACGAATTTGAAGCATGAACCCATATTTTATGATGATTATTATGAAATCTTGATGTTTATGATTTTGAAAGATGAATTTACATGTGTGGAGATATAAAGCATGAATCTTGAACGATATTTATCAGGATTTTGATACTTGGGTCGTGAATCCCTATTGGAAATTGTATTTTCTTGAGAAAGTGTGTGTTATAAGCACGTTGATGTTGAATATTTGAGATATTTTGAATCATTTGACCTTTTGGTCTTAATGGAGTTGTTTTGAACTCGTGTGTGAAAGAAATCCACAACATGATTAATTTTGATAGATGAGAAGCATGATGGCTCCCGATGTATATTTATATATTACTGAAATTATTTTGTTGTGGATTGTCTTTGAAATGATCTGAACTAAGTTCGGGAGAAATCTTTAGCACCGAGTGGGAGGTATAAAGCAACCTTACTTCCCTATAACTACGTGCCCCCGTAGGAGTGAGCCTGAGGCTAATTTATATAGTGATCACTAGTTTGTGTGGATTTAATATCGATAGTCCTACTTCGATGGCAAGGATAGGACGGCTCTCCCCAACGTGGGTTGTACGTTGGACTACATGTAGCTCACATGGTTTATGTCGGTTATAGGATCTCCCAGTGTGTGTGTGTTTCCTTGTGTCTATGGTGAATGGTGAAGTGATTTGAAAGTGAAATTGTGAAAGTTATTCTTTCGAAAGATTTAAATGATATTAACATTATGAGAATTGATATGCTTGATGAACTGAAAATGATTGACAAATTATATGATAACTCACATGTGTTATTGTACTTATTTCATCCTCTCATGATTATGATGATTTTCTTCGGGCTATGTGAGTCTTTCATACATCCTGCATCTTTCTTATAAATATTTATGATGATGATGTTTATACAACTGCATACACCCGCATATACTCGGTTCATTTCCATGGTACTGACCCACATCTTTGGATGTGGGCTGCATTTTCTCAGAACGTAGGTTCAGGTGCTCAGTTCTAGGTTCGACAGTGATTCTTTGGGCACATTGTTCTACATCCTCTGTTGTGGTGAGTCCTCATATTCCGAGGATGTGATGTCTGATGTTGGTTTCACGGAATTGTTTACATTTGATAACTGAGTATGAGTCAGTTGGGGCATGTCTCAATGGCTCGCTGGTTTTATTGATTTTCTTAGAGGCTTGTCAGACTAGTATAGATGTTTGGAGTTGACTAATAAGTCGTATTTTGTTATCTTTCTAAAATTCTTTTATTCTTGGATGATGATTACTCTATTGATATTTGAGGGTTATTTATGGAAGCCCCGTTGATTTGTGTTAAACAAAATAAAAATGGCTCAAAGGGTTAGCTTGGGGCTACTCATAGCCTCAAGCACCGTGTGATGCTCCGAAACCCATTTTTTGGGGCGTTACATGTACCCATACACTATTTACCCCTAGGAAAGCATAATCCCAAGACTTTTCTCTCATTGGGTTGTAATAAACAATTGTTGCTCTTATTTAGTTTCATAAGATAATTTTGTTCAAACACGTTTTAATTCATACACCAATTTAATTTATGTCTTGCTTTAAGTTTATATTGCGGGTCAATACTTAGTAACTTTCAACACACATAGGATTTGTAAACTAGTTACACTCCTTGTGGATTCGACCCCAACTTAACTCGGGTTATTATATTGACAACGATAACCTTGCTCCAAAATAATAGAGTAAAATGAGCATGATAAAAATGGTATCGTTGCCGAGAGTGAAACTTAGTTTTCACTTGTGTGGTGTTATTTGTAACTTTAGGTTTACCTGAAGTGTCGTGTTTCACTTTTGTTGTTGTTTTTTATTTTTGATTAGGTAATTATTATTTTTTCCAAATAACTATGAGTAAAGAGGGGATCAACAACGAACTATCATATGAACATGTTGAAGTTATGAATTATCTTGGTGACAACGATCATGCTAGTGTTATCCGTATTCCCCCTATTGAGGAAAATAGAGAATTTTATGTCACAAGTGTGATGCTCCACTTGCTTCATATGAAAGGTTTGTTCAGGGGTCAACCGCATAAAGATACCAATCTCTATTTGCGGAACTTTATGGAAATATGCTCACCATTTGATGTTGCTCATATAACACAAGAATCTATTCGGTTGAGGCTTCCCCCATTCTCTCTAATCAACAAAGCAGTATTATGGTGGAGATTTTACCTGTTGGGTCCATCACATTATGGGTTAAACTTGCGGATGCTTTCTTGAATCGATACTTCCCATCTTCTAAGATGTTATTGGATAACAAAGTGATAATTTTTCATCATGGGGAGTCTTTGTATGAAGCATGGGTGAGATTTTGGGCTATACTTATGAAATGTCTTAACCACGAGGTTCCATAGAAAATGCTTCTCCAAATATTCTATTAGGTGTTAGATCAAGTCAACAAAACCATAGTGAATAATACATCCGGTGGATCCCTTATTAAATTGCCTTATGGAGTTGCATCAAGTTTGATAGATTAAATGGCTGGTCTAGCTAGGGGTTGGCACATGAATGATGTCGAGGTGGCTATGGGGTCTCCCTCATCATCCTTTGTGTGTCAGGTTCAAAGAAAAAATAAGGAGGAAAGAGATACAAATATGATCAAGGTGATGTCAAACCTCTAACTTCTTACTGAACATGTGATAGGAACCTCCATTGAAAGATTTAATGATATATATGAAAGGGACACTAAGGCATGAAAAGGTATGGAAGAGAGATACTTGATGACAAGATGGGACTACTGCCAAATTATTTGGAGGATTTCCATATTGTCTCTCAAATGAAAGGTGGGAATTAAGGTCGGAATAATAAGAATCGGGACATGTCCCTATGCGAAATAAAAAAGTACATTAATAAAGATGTTTTGGCCAAAATTTCTATAGCAGTTAAGGGGACGACATAATAGTGAGGCAAATGAGGAGAGACTTCTCCAAGTTACACCAAACAGTAGTGTCTCATTCAACCGACATTCAACAACTAGAGGAAAAATTGAATTAAATATCAGTGTACCTTATGGAAAGATAAAATGAAGAGATGTTAAGTGGTATGGTAACAAATGCTATTATAACTAGAAGTGGGAAAGCTTTTGGCAACGACATAGAGCTTGAAGATGACCCTGTGAAAGACAAAATAATGAGCAAACAAATGTGAAGAGAAAAAGGCCAAATGATGAAAGTTAAAGACAAATGAAGTTATCTTTTAAAATTCAAAGGTGAAAGAGTCCCCAAGTTATTCTTATACTACCAATAGCAATTCCTTCCCCTTTTCCTCAAAGGCTCAAGAAAAAAGGGGAAAATGCCTAAGTTCAAAAAGTTTCTTGATAAATTTAGCAACATATCCATCAATATTTCTTTGCTAGAAGCTTTGCAAGAAATGTTGGGGTATGCTAAGTTTATAAAAGAATTAGTCTCTAAAAAGTGGCCTGTGGGGGATGAGACAATAGAAGTGACTCATCATTATAGTGCAATTATGTCAAGCACGATGGAGGAAAAGAGTAAAGACCCTGGTACTTTGACAATCCCTTGCACCATCGAAATGTTTAGGTTTGCAAAGGCCTTGTGTGACCTCAGGGAAAGTGTAAATTAAATGCTTTATGTCATATTTCTCAATCTAGGATTGTGGAAACCGTAACCTACCTCTATGATATTATTAATGGTCGATCATACAATCAAGAAACCTATTGGGATACTTCATGATATGCTAGTTAGAGTCGATTGGTTCATTTTCTCGGCTGACTTTATGATCCTTGATTATGCTTTAGACCATGAAATCCCTATTATTCTTGAAAGGACATTTTTAGCCACTAGGAGGGTTGGTGGTTGTGGAGTGCAGCGAGATAAAATTCCACCAAAATGATATAGAATTTTCTTTAAATTTATGGAAGTCCATGGAACAACCAATGGACTTGCTAGTGGTTTCGGTGATTGATGCCATCGATAATGAGGTGTTAAATTAGGTGGATGTGCGTTTGGTGAATTACCCTTTAGTGGAGGTCTTGTGGAATTATTCAAGTAATGAAGTTGAAACACGTTCGATGAAGTGGCTGCATCTTTAACGGAAATTAGATCCTACACCAAGAACCCAGTGAAGTTGGATATTGATCTAAAAAGTTGTAAGAGTCCACCCGCAAATCCATCCATCCTTGAGCCATCTCAAATTGAATTGAAGTCATTTTCGTCACACCTTCGATATGTATTATTAGGTGATAGTGACACTTTGCCTATCATTATTGCAAGTAATCTCGAACCCTACCAAGTGGAGGATTTGAACTTGGTAGCGAAAAAGTTAATTCATGTTATTGGATGGACAATTGCAGATATCATAGGCATAGCCCCCGACATTTGTTCCCATAATATCAAGCTAGAACTAGATCATGTACTAAGTATGGAACATCAAAGGAGCCTAAAACAACCCATGCAAGAAGTGGTAAACAAAGATATTATAAAGTGGCTTGATGTGGGAATCATCTATCAAATCTTTAATAATATTTGGGTAAATCCAGTGCAATGTATTCCAGAGAATGGTGGATAATTGATACGGGTCAAAGGGGCATCTTAGCACACCAGGAAATGAAGACGTGAGTGAAGACCCGAGCTTATGGGGCTTCCCATCCAAGTAACAATCTTTGAAGTGTTGAGAACAATTCCCAACACTCCAAAACTATCCAGGGAGTACATTACAAGGCTGCCTCTTTGTTTGGGCTCATTAAGGGCCTTTTGGTCATTGTTGTAATAAGTGTTGCCCTAGTCTATAAATAGAACACTTAAGTCATTTTGTCATTTAGATCTTTGACGATATATCTTGTAAACTTATTGCGAGTGTTTGGCAAGGTGGAATCCTTGTGGCAAGGCGGAATCCTTGTGTTGTTAACTTGCTTAGAAATGGTGGTTGTTTGAGAGTTCCAATTCCCTTAAGGTCTCTGTAAGTGTGTAGGTGTCTTGTATTCATGTTGCATGTGTTTTGATGTTTAATGTACATCTTAGTACCTATAACGTGTAGTACATTATGTCTCACTATCAATCCTCTTAGTTATACTCGTCTGTTTTCCTTTTTATGTTGCTTGTTCATCTCATGATAGTGGACTATTTTGTGCCATTTAATGGTTTTTTTAGCACTTCATAGGTAGTTCTTGTATCATTTGGTATCAAAGCCATTATTTATTTCATTCCCACATGATCAATCTTGGACTTATTCACTCAAAAATAAAAAAACGTGTTAAAAAGCTGAAAAACTCAAAAATAGTAATTTGTCCGTGTTTTTGTGTTTAGGACAAAATTTGACGCCTAGTTTTCTTGAGATTTTTGTGTGTTTTGTGTGTTCTAGTGTTAGATATTTTTTTCCTAACATTAGAAGAGGTGTCAAAGGTCAAAAATCTCATAAAAAGAAGTTATTCTATGGGTTTGGTGTCTTGGCCGAAGTGGTGGTATTGTTTGGCCAAATTTGTGTCTAGATTTAGGTGTTGTTTTGATTGTCTTTGTTGTTTCTTATGTTGATTTTATTTCTCTCTAACACGTCTTGAGTCTAACCCAAGTTCTTGAACCAAAAAAATTGCAAGTTGTTGTGGGAAGAGTGGACGATTTTGTTGTTGTTGTTGTTAGAGTTCTTGTGTTATGTTGAAGAAGTCTTGTAAAAGGTTGTTTTTTGATCCAAATTCAAAGGGAAGAGAGTGTGGGTTCTTGTTAGTCTTGAAACAACTTACAAGACATTACCAAAAGGAAAAAAGAACAAAGTACCTCCCAAAAGTCTTCGTACAAAAAGGGAGTAAATTTATTTTTTCTAGACAAGCCAAAAGAGGAAAGGGAGACAACACCTCCAAAAGGTTGTCATGCCATTTTGGTGCAAGTAGGTGAAAGACTTTATGAGTCTTAAAAGTGGATCATATACCTTGCTTGTCCCATACTTTGGTGGAAATTCTCCTCTTCGATACATGAAATTGAACAACTAGTTTCTTGAAATAAAAATTTTTCAACTTCAACCACATTCCAACGTCCAATAGTTAAGTGCCACATCATCAAAGAGCTCAAGAACATTGGATATTCTAGTTTCACTTTCTTGCTTCCATTAGTTTCAATTTTGTTGATTCTCATGCTAATTAGCGAACTAGTAAATACCTACTAGGTTGTAGATTCTTTTTTGAGTACTTTTTTTTCGTGTTAAGCATTGTATTGTGTGCTTTTCTCGTTTTAAAGTTGTAGTATTTTCTTTGGTCCAAGTTCAAACATCATTTCTTGAGTTTTTTCAAACAAGAATCTACTCCGACCTCGAGCCATAATTGGGACCAAGTAACCTCATTAGAGTATAAGCGAGTTCTCAACACTTGTGAGGCCAATAGAGTGAATACTTCAAAAGTGTGAGCTTGAGAGATTGCGGACTATTTTGAGATGAATTGTGAACAGATTTTTGATAACCTGTAATGTTTTTGTTATTTTTGTGTTGTTTGTTTAGTAGTTCTTGATAGGTACAATAGCAGATGAAGGTGAAATGCCTAGTTGGTTTAAATCCATTGTGGCAAAGCTTGATGTCATGGATAGCCTCTTGGGATCTTTTGAAAGGAAAATGGAGAGAATGGAAGAACAAATGGAAAGAATGAAAGGATGAATAGAAAGGACGGAGAGCTCTATTTGTAAGAAGTTGGATAACTTGATAGAGCATCCAAGCTTTCCTATTCCAATTCCCGTGAGTGGACAAGATCCACATGAGCTAATAGGTAATCAAAATAACTCTTGCACTCTAGTGAATAAGGCTAATAACCAACTAAGTGTGAATGATAGTTTGTCTTTAGGTGAGTCAAATGTGCCTTCATTTTGTGATGATAATGTACAACTTGAGATTGTGGATAGACTAGTTGATCCACCTGGTGTTGAATCTATTGTGAAAATTTATAGTACATTGTCTTATGGAAGTCATGAAGACCAACTTATGTGTGAAAATGGTGATGTTGAACATATTGGCCGATTGACTAAGGACGACCCTCTAGTTGTTTTTGTTGTAGATCATGCGAGTATAGAGGGAACATTTGATCATAATTGTAGTAGTATTGGGGTAGGTAAGTGTGTCCCCGACCCGTTCCCATGGAAACTCCACCCTTTTGACCCCGGTAATCATTTGAAATACGGTTATGATGTTTTTTGGAATGACTTGAATGTGCATGGAATGTATGATTTTCTAATCTCGACTTTCAAGACTATTTGTTGTTCCAAGAAGAGTCTAATTTTTCCACTTGATAGGCAACTCTTGTTCCTTGTTTCTTGTCATACTTATATGGGTTGCCTAATTTATTCTTTCTTGGGAGGGTATTTGGGTAAGAGGGATATTTGGTTGTATGTGAAGTTTGAGCCACCTTGGTAAGATGCTATGATTGATTACACTAATCCTAACCCTCACACCTTGAGGAACTTGTTTGCTTGCACTTCCTATTATTTTGCAAGGTTCAGATTCGAGGACGAATCCTTTCTAAGGAGAGGAGGATGATATAGGTCAAAGAGACATCTTAGCACTCGAGGACATGGAGACGTGAGTGAAGACCCGATCTTGTGGGGATTCCCATCTAAGGAACAAGCTTTAAAGTGTTGAAACAAGTCCCAACACTCCAAAATCGTCCAAGGAGTACAATACAAGGTCGTCCCTTTGTTTGGGATCATTAACGGCCTTTTGGTCATTTTTTAATAAGTTTTTCCCTAGTCTATAAATAGAACATTTAGGTCATTTCTTCATTTAGAACTTTGATGATATATCTTGTAAACTCATTGAGAGTGTTTGGCAAGGTGGAATCCTTGTGGAAGGATAGAATCCTTGTATTGTTAACTTGCTTAGAAATGGTGGTTGCTTGGCATTTTCGATTCCCTTGAGGTCTCCGTAAGAGTGTAGGTGTATTATATTCATGTTGTATGTGTTTTAATGTTTAATGTACATCTTAGATCCTATAACGTATAGTACATTATGTCTCACTATCTATCCTCTTAGTTATAGTCATCTGTTTTCCATTTTGTATTGCTTGTTCATCTCGTGATAGTGGACTATTTTGTCCCATTTCATGGGCTGTTTTAGCACTTCATAGGTCGTTCTTGTATCAAAAATTGTGAATGAAAAAAATGACCTTGTTCCCATCCAATCGGTCTTAGGGTGGAGGATGTGCATAGACTACCGTAAACTGAATTCTTAGTTCGAGAAGGACCATTTTCCCATGCCTTTTATGGATGAAATGCTAGATAGGTTGGTCGGGCGGGGGTGGTATTGCTTATTAAATAGTTATTTGGGGTACAACCAAATCTGTATTGCCCCAAAACACCAAGAGAAGATGACATTCACTTGCCCCTATGGCACATTCGCATTCAAGCGGATGCCTTTTGGTTTATGCAACGCACCGGCAACATTCCAATGGTGCATGTTATCAATCTTTGGGGACATGGTTATGGATTTGATGGAAGTATTCATGGATGATTTCTCGGTAGTAGAAAATTCATTTAAGTCATGCCTTGAACTTTTAAGCAAAGTAATTGAGAGATGTGTTTAAAACAACCTTGTCCTCAACTGGGAGAAGTGTCATTTCATGGTCAAGGAGGGTATTGTTTTGGGCCACAAGATCTCGGGTAAAGGTACACAAGTTAATCAAGATAAGGTAGAGGTAATTTCCAAGTTAGCCACTCCTTCCTCCATAAAAGGAGTGCGAAGTTTCCTAAGGAACGTCGGGTTCTATCGGCGATTTATTAAGAACTTCTCAAAAATTGCCCATCCAATGTGCAAACTCCCTGAAAAGGAGGCAAAGTTTAATTTTGATGGTGAATGCTTGAAGTCCTTTAATTGTCTCAAGGAGTTGCTTATATCGGCTCCCATCATTGTGGCTCCGGAGTGGATGTCTTTGAGGTAATATGTCATGCAAGCAGAATTGCATTAGGGGCGGTGTTGGGTCAATGCAAAGAAAAGTTTTTCCATTCGATCTATTATGCGACGAAGACCTTGAATGATGCTCAACGTAACTACACGGTTACAGAGCAAAAATTATTGGTGGTGGCATATGCTTTCAAGAAATTTTGGGCCTATTTGTTGGGCACCAAAGCAGTTGTGCGCACTGATCATGCCACCTTTAAATACCTCATGGCGAAAAGAAAAAAGCTAAATTATGCCTAATTAGATGGATCTTGCTCTTGCAAGAGTTTGATTTTGAGGTTAAGGACTTAAAGGGTTGCAAAAACCAAGTGGCCGGTCATTTTTTCCGCCTTGAAAATAAACATGAAAAGCATAGGGAGCTTGATATTAACGAAACCTTTCCCAATGAGCTAGTCATGTCAATCTCGAGGAATGTAGCACTGTGGTTTGCCAAATATGCTAATTATGTGGTGAATTGACTTTTCCCTAAGGATTTTAACTACCATCAGAGTAAATGGTTTTGGTTCGACATAAAGAAATACTTTTGGGATGAACCTTCCTATTTTGGGAATGCACAGATGGTATGATTCGGTGTTGTGTTATGGAAGGTTAAATGAAAGACATCCTTGAAGCGTGTCATTCCTCCCCTTTCGGTGGTCACCATGGGGGATTCAAACCGCCGCCAAAGTTCTTCAATGTGGTTATTATTGGTCCACCATTCATAAAGATGCCATCAAGTAGATTAAAGCATCTCATCAATGTCAAATGGAAGGTGGCATTTCGAGAAGACATGAAATGCCCCTTAGACCAACCTTGAAGTTGAACTTTTCGACGTGTGGGGAATTGATTTTATGGACCCTTTTGTTAGCTCCTTTGGAAATAAATATATATTGATGGTTGTTGATTATGTCTCCAAATGGGTAGAAACGTGGTCCTTCTAAACAATGATAGCAAAAGCATCACTTACTTCATAAAGAAATACATTTTTACAAGATTCGAAACGCCGTAAGCCACTATTAATGATGGATGCTCATATTTTCACGGGGTTTTGGGGGTGCTTCTTGACAAATATGAGGTGAAGCATAAGGTTGCTACCTCATATCACCTCCAAATAAGTGTCCAATTCGAAGTGTCCAAATGAAAGATCAACGTTATACTTGAGAAGACCTTAAATGTAGGCCAAACCAATTGGGAAAGACAACTTCATAAGGCACTTTGGGCTAATAGGTGTCACGACCTGATTTTCGAGTCATAATGGCACCTACCACATCCCACCGATAGGTAAGCCAATACCATAACCCTAAGCTAATGCAATGGGTTAACTTGGTAGAAACATCCAATATGGACCCTGTATGTGAACACAGTATAAACAATAACATTCCACAACTAAAGACAACCGATATTCAAATACCAATCCCAAGACCGGATAGTATTAGTACAAGAGCATCTAAACTTAACAATAGAATTTACAACTCAAAATCAAAGATATCTTAAATAATCTAATAGATTTGTCTCGAAGACAAAAGACAAATAAGGATATAGGGGAAAGAAGACAACTTAAACTCTAAGAGCTCACCCTGTCTCCGAATGATCAATGAGGCACAAATCCGACTCAACGACGGTAACTAGAACCTGGGTCTGCACCAAAAAGGTACAAAAGTGTAGTATGAGTACCAAAACACGGGCACTCAGTAGGAATCATCGGCCGAATGAGCTAAATTGTAATATAAAGATGATATAAAGTAAGACAATAACTTAAAGTCAAGCTATAGGATCTAACCTAAATCTTCTTCAATATCACTGTAACAATATCTATACTACTAAGGCAATAGCATGATATACTATATCAATAGACTTCATAATTGTCATATCAAATGAGTATCATTTTAGAAGCGTAAAGTCACATACCCAATATCAATCATGCCATTTCATATTCAACACATACAGTTCACTAAAGTATAAAACACAAGACTTACCACGATGTCCCATACTACCGAGAAGTACACGCAAAAGAACACAACCAAGAACTTGTCACGGCGTCCAATACCACCGGAGAATACATCAAAAGAATAAAATACAAAGAACTCATCATGGCATCCCATACCACCGGAGAGTACACCAAATTATCAACCATTAATACAATAAGGCACAACTACACACTTTCTAAAGCCACGGGTAGAACAACCCCGCAATGGCTTATTACTAAGGACCACATCCAATATCCATACCATAATTTAATCACAACAAAACCAATATTGTTATAGCATAGTTATATAGTTATTAAATCTCTAGCTTATTGATAAACTCCATGTTTTAGTCTATAGAAGTTGACCTCCATTTCCATAAGCCACTAGACTACAAGTCTTAAAGTTACGAGTCATCATTAAGGAACAGCAACAAGTTACCCATACTATTCATTATTCATTTGTCCCAAGGCCATTATCTAACTAGTATTTCTATGGTATAAGTCACCAATTAAACAACCTCAACATCACATATTAGAAGTCGACCTAATGATTGATCATGCAATACTATGTGTATTATCATTAAGCATATAACAACTTTAAGGACTAGTTTCCATATTTTAAGCAAGTAAGGTTCACTAACTAATTTGCTAGACTTCTAGTATTTAAGTCATAGACATTTAGTTGAAACCACTGGTAATCATCTAAGCCACTATAATAGGCGAAATTCCATAATAGTAACCATTATTTCAAGTCAAGTAGATTTACTAGGTGAGCCACTGGTTCTACATAAGATTAGACATGCTAATTAGCCTTAACCCAATGCTAGGCATAATTTACCTCTCATTATCAAATAGAGTTAACAAGGGTCACGTCTCTTATTTATTGAATAAATAAAATGAATGAATAACCATTTATTTAGATCAAGGTAGACATCTTGTCCCAAGTACATAAGTGGTTTGGCCCCATACGGCCTAACCTCATAAATATTCATACATTTATGTAAATTTGCAAAACAAGGCATCATAACCTCTTTACCTCTTTTGGATTCACTGGGCATTATCATAACACATCCTCCGAATTCACTGGGTATCATCATAACATCAACATATCCTCCGAATTCACTAGGTATCATCATAACATCAATATATTCTTCGGATTCATCGGATATCATCATAACATCAACATATCCTTCAGATTCATCGGTCATCATCATAACTTCAACATATCCTCTAGATTCAACGGGTATTATCATAAAATCAATATATCCTCCGGATTCACCAAATATCATCATAACATCAGCATATCCTCCGAATTCACTAGGTATCATCATAACATCAATATATCCTCCGTATTCACCGAGTATCATCATATCATAAATATTTCCCAAGGCAACAACATATACACACATACATAGCCACGTCCATGAACACATATAATTTCACCATAGTGGAGTAATAAGGATGCAAGATAAAATCTACAATTCTACCTTGCTATTAATCATCTCAACATAAAATGAGTGTAAGCATAAGCATGAGTATTCATATGAAATATGTATATATACATAACCACCACTCTTCTAAGGCTATCCATATCATGAACAGAAGGTAATCAATTAAATATATGCATTATCCAACCACTGACCACATGTATAATTCAATAACCGAGTTTAACCATCAATATCTCAATAGAGTAACTTAGAGATTTATCAAGTATCTAGGTCTCTAAGGGATTTTAAAGTTCAAGCTTAAGGCGGGTCAAGTCCCACTTCTAAATCCCAAGAATGCTAAGGCTTACTATTACAAGACTAACTTCTACCTGAAATTAGGAAAAGTTATCTAAATAACACCATAAGGTCTTATCAATCCTTACTAAGCCTATAGGGGAAATCTTCTTCAAGTATCCTTTCTAAGTCAACCCAACCACCAAGGTCATTTCCTAACTAAGCAATTTATATGTCAACATACCCTTAAGGTAAGTGAGCAACATCACCCTCATCTATTAAAGCAACTAACGTGTCCTCATACTAGTCATGAGATTACAAGTAGGACTATCTAAGGTTCTAGGCTAGAGGTTAAACATCACACTTTGCAAGTTTACTAGCATATAATAACCAACTAACTGCAAGTCTCATTATTTAATCAACTATCATCTAAAAACCCGCCCAAACTGGCAAGATTTCAATAATTATACTACAATCAAGCTCAATCTAGTCATTAAGTAAGCCTAACCTACCTTGAGTCCAAGCAACTCATGAACCAACGAGCTTTTCCTTTTCTCTTCTTGAAGCTTCCTTTTCCACAAGCTAAGCTATGACAACACAATCTAAGCATTACAACAAGAATAATCATACCCATTATGGCACCATTGTGCCATGGGTTCAAAATGACACCAAACCCCCAGTGGGTTTCACCTTTGGAAAAAGAGTTTCCAAGACCAACCCATTGTTCAACTATCTTTAGGGAGTTATAACCCTCAAGCAATTTGAGTCAATCAATCAAATTGGGGGCTAAAATTGAGCCTCAGTGATTTAGGAGTTCTAAGTCAAGAAATCTTGAAATCAATACCAAACTAGAAGAAATTTTACCTTAGATGTAGCAAGATTCAATTACACAAGTTGTTTAAGCTCCAATTCAACCCACAAGACTCATTTGAAGATTTTACACTTCATTAGGGTTTTGGCTTAAGAGGGAGGCATAAAATGGCCTATGTTTGGGTGGAAACAACTTTAAATAGGCTTGCCCATCCCTCAGGTCTTTCAGTCGTGCCACTTACCTAGCCGCGATTGTGGCATCTCGGTCTATGCAAGGCATGGTTGAAGCTTGGAACTTGGTTTTGAGCTTAGGACAATGCCTCGAGATGCATCTGGGGTCTGTGTTGAATAAATAAGATATGGAATCACATAGTTTTCGACGTTCCTGACGCATTGGTGAGATCGGATTTCGCATTTAGGGTTGATTAGTAAAGTCTTTATTTAGTGGTCAATTAGGACCAATGAAGACTTCAAATTAGGAAAGTGGTTCCAACAACCAAATGAACTATCAGGTAACCAAACTATCAGTCCCCGCAAGTCACTAATGACTTGGGACGGATATAGAGAAGCTCTATCGGTGGAAATAACCAAGAATACCGACAATGACCTTAAGGGTCAGTACAACATCCACCACTAAGAAACTTTCATCCCTGAAACTTAAAGACAAGAAATTACCTGAAGTCTCGAACAAGTAAAGATATTGGGCCCGTATCTCACTCTCAATCTCACAAGTAGCCTCCTCAATTGAGCGATGCCTCCACTAAACCTTGACCACTGAAATCTCTGTAGTACGCAGTTGCCTCACATCACTAGCCAAAACAAGCAAGGGCTCATCCACAAAGGTCAACTAATCGTCCAACTGGACCGAATCCCATCTAAGCACATGAGATGGATCAGGAATATATTTCAGCAACATGGAGACATAGAAAATTAGATGTACAGTGGCAAAGTCTGGAGGTAAAGCCAACTCATAAGCCACCTCTCCAACTACTTAGAGAATATCAAAAGGACCAATATAGCAAGGGCTAAGTTTATCCTTCATTCTGAATCTCATCATACCTTTTATAGGTGAAAAACAAAGGAACACACGATCACCAACTCCAAATCTCAAGTCACAAATTCTACAATCGACATAGGCCTTCTGCTTACTCTAGGCTGCTCTCAGAAGCAAATCTGTACCATAGGGTGTAACCTCGAAGGTCTCAAACCATCCTATAGGAGAGCGACACCGCCTACCATACAAAGCCTCATAAGATACCATCTCAAAACTCAAATGATAACTATTGTTGTAGGCAAACTCTATCAACGCTAAGTGTTGATCCCACTTACCTCCAAAGTCCATAACACAAGCTCAGAGTATATCCTCAAGCACTTGAATAGTCTGCTCGGACTGACCATCTATCTACGAATGAAAGGTTGTACTCAAATCCACTCGAGTACCTAAATCCTTCTGAAATAGTCTCTAAAACCTCAAAGTAAACACAAAATGGCAATCAGATATGATAGCCACAGTGACCCCATGCAAATTAACTATCTCTCGAACATAAATCTGGGCTAGTCTTTCAGCACACAAGGTTATCTGAATAGAAATAAAATATGCCGACTTGGTCAAACGATCCACAATAACCCAAATACCCTCATGACCATGGGAAGTACGATGAAAACTATTAATAAAGTCCATGGTTATCCTTTCCCATTTCCACTCGGGAATGTGCAATCTTTAAGTCAATTCACTTGGACATTAATGCTCGGTTTTAACCTGCTGACAACATAGGCAATGAGCTACAAAGTCCGCCACATCCCTGTAATACCCCATATTTCCGTAACTTAAATTAACTCTCAGTCCGTGAGTTATCCAGTAGAAAAATTTTGAAATACTCAGTATTTAGGATATTCAGTCAGCTTTTCAATAATGTAAAATTTGCCCAAATTCGATACCCAGGCGAAGAGTTAGAGCCATTTTTGTGAAGCAGTGTACCACCTGGTACTTCAGCGCGTCGTGGAAGCAGTCCAACTGGCAATTGTCATTTTCCAGTGAGCCAATGCAATACCACCACATTGCGCCACCAGCCAATTTCCTAGTTGTCACTTTTCCAGTGTTGCTTTGCAATAATGGCTCATCGCGCCAAGGCCCAATTTCCCATTCAGTGAGGCACAGCATCGCACCACCAGCCTAGTTCCCATTTTTCCACTTTCCAGTGAGCCATCGCGATTGTACTGCATCGCGTTGGGGTGAAAAATTATGGCTTCCATCTTTTGTTATTTAATTTCAGGGGCTATTTGGTCAATTTCAAAACCCCTAATCAGCCTAAACACGGGATTTATACCCTAAATAACCAAACATCTCATTATTCACTCACTTTTCTCAAGATTTAAAACATTCTCTCTCAAGAGGTAAAAACCCTAGCTTCAAGAATCAAGAGCAATCTTCAAGAAACTCTAAGAACTTATCAATTCAGGTATGTTAGGTATTCATTCATGGGTTCCTTTCACCCATGAAGTCCAAAACTCTTTTTTAAACATACAAGATCACAGATTCATGATTTCCATGTTTGAATTAATTGGATTCATGTTCATGATATTAGTTAGGTTTCAATCCATGATTTAATTACAAGTTTCATAAAAATTAAATAGCATGTGTGATGAATATGTCATTATCTTGATAAACCCTTGAATTTACAAATTGATTAATGTATCATGATGTTTATGTGTTGGCTAGTATCATATAAATAATCTATGTTCCCTAAGTGTTTTCTAAATTGCCTATGTGAAGTAAATAATAGAATCATGACATATTAATATGTGGTCCCAATCACGTACAAGCTTATGCCCTACAAGTGTTTGATAAAATGCTTATATGAATTAACTAGTGAAAGCATGACATGTAATTATATAATCCCATTCATGCACAAGTTCATGTATATCAAATGTTTGAAAAAATATCTAAATGAGTGAATTGTTAGCAAGCAAGTATTGTTATGCCTTTATGATCATGTTATGTCTTTCTTTTGGATTCTATCGAGTCCTGGGGTATTTAATACCAAAAAATTTAGCTGTTTACCTAGAGCCGGTATCAGTTACAGAATAGCATCAGTCATGTCACAATCAATGGTACTATCCATCAATTACAGAACTCAGTAGAACTTAGTCAGTTACAGAACTTAGGAAAACTCTGTAAACACAGTATCAGTCTAGTCCAGTTCAGTATAATCAGTTTAGTGTCTTTTAGTTGGGAGTAAGATTCAGCACCGAGCGAGCCTAAGGATGGAGGCTTACCCATTAGTTAGGACTGGGTCCCTAGAACCAACCCCTAAGTTCTAGAACTACATAGCAAGCGTAAGTTATGAGATGTCACCCGTTAGATAGGACTGACATACTTAGAGGTCACCCGTTAGTTTAGGACTGATCTTAAGGGTCACCCACTAGACTAGGACTGACCCCACATCTAATATCTTTAGAACAACTAATAAAATTATTACTGATCAGAAAATTAAAAATTTAAGTCACGAAAATAATCTTTAAAAAAATAAAAAATAAAAATACATACTATAATATATTTTTGTGGTTCAATCCTTTCTTCACCGCACATAACATGAAATGAGAGTTGTGTTTGTGGGCAGGACATGTGGGAAGCCCAAGTGCATGGACTCAAAACATAATGATGGAACAAAGATAAGAAAATGGACCAAATCCCGACTGACATGGCTGCCTCTTGTCTACGCTGGATTGTTTGTAGACAACACAAGACCCACACACTACTTCATTCCTTTTTTTTTTTTTACTTTCGGACATTTATTAGGTATAGTAGTAAAAATATTTAAGGGCCATTGATAGTGCTTAAGAGTTGCATAAGTATTAGTAATCTATAATTATACAAAATTTAAATTATAAATCAAACATTATATTATTTTTATACATGAATAATTTACCTCCTAACTTATCATCAAATGTGATATTACTTAGGCCAAACTCATCGATAACCCCCTGAAGTTGGCACGATCTTTCACTTTGGCACCTCAACGGGACCTTGTTCATTTTTTACACCTCAAGTAGCTTTAAAGTGTGTCATTTTGACACTTTTTGCTGAATCAGCAAAAATCGTGTGCTACACGCACTGAAAGCGCGTTTGAGGGGCATTTTCATAATTTTTTCATCTTTCTTCCTCATTCTTTCTCCTTTTTCCACCATTTTTTTCCTTTACAAGCTTCCATTGTTGAGGAATTATAAAAAAACTCACAACCACTATTTTTTTATTTTTTTCTAATTTCTGGCACACTAAAAAGCCACTGGTTGTACATAATTCTGCAGAATCAATTGATCTACCTAACTCCTTCACTTTGTAAAATCGCATTCAACAACCAACATCCATGTTGTCAATAACTTTTTCAATCCACATTTCAAATCTTGACACAACAAATAAAATTACAAATTATTTCTTAACTAGCTTTAGCTCAGGATCACGCCTACATTTACAACTGGCAAGACTAAAATAATTTCTTTAAATTAATGAAAATAGCTCAACAACAATTCACCAAACACCACAATACCAAAATTAAAAAAAAAAAATTAAAGAAAAACTAGGGAGAATCAAACAACATAGCATGTAGAACTGGAAAAGAAAAAGGGTAGTGAATTTTGGTACCTGATAAATGACTTACCATTAAGGGGTTTATTGTTATTGCTGTCATCAGAAACGGGCAAAGGGGAATCTTGAACCTTAGAAGCATAAAGACCTTCACTACCACCTTAAAACTTCAACCAAATGGCATCAACTACTGAACGGTTGTAGGAATTTTTTTTAACATAACATGATACATAAACCAAAATACATAAAATGTCTTTGATTAGCTCTGTGTGTTTCCGGTGATTTTTTGATAAAATGAAAGCTATGTGTGCATTTTTGGTGGCGAGGTGGGTGTCTGAATTTAGGGGTGGGGTGGGTTGAGGAAGATGACGGGGGGGCTGCCAAACAAAAATGGTAGTTTGTAATAGGGAGTGGGAGTAGGGGAGGGGCGGGAAGGGGAGAGGAGGGGATATGAAGAAGATAACTTAGGTGGTTTGGGGCGGGGGTGGGGGTTGGGGGTAGGAAAATTAAATTTTATAATTTTTTATAATTATTTAATTTAAAATCGTCAAGTGGCAATATTTGATTGGTGTTTTTTTTATTTTAATTAAAAATAGATATTTAACAATTAATTTGGAGAAAAATGACAAATGTCATAATATTATTGGTCACTTTACACGCCATCGGTGCGTGTAATACATGCACATGATATATTTTTATTGATTCAGCAAAAAGTGTTAAAATAACATCCATGTATGCTACTTGAGGTGTCAAAAGTGAACAAGGTCCAGTTGAGGTGCCTAAGTGAAAGATCGTGCCAAGTTCAGGGCGATGGGTTTGGCCTGTTACTTATATAGGATTAATCCTACGTAACTAACTTCCAAATCAACTACCAAATGATCCCTAATTAGTGCCTATCTTGGACGTATAAATATTTTTATTTAAACAACTCCTATTTGATTTTATACATTTGTAGACATAAAATTCAACAGATAAAATTCATACAACTTTGAATTTAATTCATGATCATTTGGGTTGAGTAATTAATTTGGATCTTACAAATGAATTAATTCATTTTATTAAATTCAAAATCAAGGTCCATTACACCTTGGATCCCAAACTCATGCTACGTGTCAGGGTGATTCGGCGTCCCCATCAAATTAAAAACCAACAAGATGACGTCACATGTCCAAATGATGTGGAAACCTCATTCAAATTCAGGAACCAGTCAAAAGTCATCAAGGGTCAAAATGACATGTTTCGATCAATCACAAGCAACCTGGTCTACTCCCTACAACTATAAATAGCGGGTAACAACATTCTAAATGTTAATTAGAAAAAAGACTTGGACAAGTACTGACAACATCAACTACACAGTTCTTTAAAAGAGATGTCAATGGAGTTCTTTCCGAAGATCAACCCGAAATGACGAAGTGTTGTACGACATCTTTGAAGATCAAACACATCTAAAAGAGATCTAAATTATCGTACATTTGAGAAACACACTACTGACAATCTTCGAATCACGGAGAAATCTTAGGATTGAAAAATCAAGAAAATAACAGAATTGTACACACAAGATTCATTGATAAAATTATTATTTTTCTTTTATTTATTTTGGTTTGTAGTTAATTTTTAGCACTACAAAAATATATTGCGAACAAATTTTTGCACATCCAATGGGACCAATCCTGTACTTCATCTCTTCATTTTACAAATTAGGAAATCACAAATTCAACTACTGTAATGGACTATCAAAAAATCAATTTCGTTTCGTGCAAGAAGTCTACTATTGTTGCATCTGCTGAGATTAAACTTGTTGACCCCATCAATCAACGCAATCTCAATGCTTGTGTTTTGGATGGATCCCAATACTTCACCTCTTTAGAAATGACGAAAAGAAGAAAATCTTAAATTTCTATTGTAACTACAATCCCGGGGCAACCTTGCATTTATGTTATCAAACAAATTGTCTAAAACTGTCTTCAACTTTGAAGAATCTGAGGTCTCAACTAATTCTCCAACTTCAATGAAAGTCAACACCTTCATGGTTGATGCGGTTGACATAAATGAGAAGTTTGCAATGATGGAGCAGACCATTGAAGCCTTGAAGAAGTCCGCTAATGAGAAAGATCTTTAAATCACTCAACTTATGAGTAAGTTTGATCTCTACAATCCTGGAGAGTCAAGTTATAATCTAATACTACAAGAAAATTTAATGGTGAATCTCTCATCAAGTTATTTGACAGTCAATGCGTTAATCGATCTGCTTTATTGGCTACTCTAACAGTTCAACAACTGCAAGATATGATGGCAAATACCATCAAGGAATAATATGACAGTCCATCATAAAATTTCGTAGGATACTCAAAGATGTATGCTAAGAAAATTGAGAGCTTACCAATGTCAATTGGATATCAACCGCCAAAGTTTCAATAATTTGATGGAAAGAAAAATTTAAGGAAATACATCGCTCATTTTGTTGAGACTTGTAGCAATGCTAGTACACATGATGATCTTTTTTTCAAGCAGTTTGTTCATTTTTTGAAAGGCAACGCCTTTGATTAGTACACAGACTTGGACTCAGAATCAATTGATTGTTGAGAGAAACTAGAAACTCAGTTTCTGAATTGTTTCTACAGCACTCGTCTTATGATCAGCATAATGGAGTTGACAAATATAAGACAAAGCAAAGATAAGCCTGTAGTGGATTGATTACATCAATCACTAGCGAACATTGAGTTTTGATTGCAAGGATCAACTTTTTGAAGCTTCTACGATTGAAGTTTGCATTCAAGAAATGCATTGGGGCCTTATGTATATCCTCCAAGGAATTAAGCCTCGAACTTTTGAAGAATTAGCTATGTGCACTCATGACATAGAATTAAGCATTCCAAATAATGAAATGGTGTCACCTATCTTTAATTCTAGGAAAAAAGTCACAAATTCAAGGACTTTTCAGAAGACCAAATTAGAAAATCTATGACAACGACTGTGAGTTCTATAAAGGCCTCCACAAGACAAAAATTAAAAGAGAAAGCTCCAAAGCAATAAATGCGAGAAATGAAAAATCAACCAACCTTGAAGGAGTTACAAGAAAAGGTATATCCTTTTTTCGACTATGATGTTCCTCCGATTCTTGACGAGTTGCTATCCAAAGAAGTCATTAAACTCCCTAAGTCAAAGCTACCTGAAAAATCAAACAAAGTGGGCGATCCTAAGTAATACAAATTTTACCGTATTGTTAGTCATCACAACACAAAATGCTTCATCCTAAAGAAAAATATCATGACATTAATGTGAGGGGGAAATATCATCATTGATATGGCGATACAGTTGATTCAAACCATGTTAGCGCCAAACTGGACTATAAGAAAGGTTCAATTTCAAAATCTCCACAATCCATGCGCTTTGTGGCATCTCCAAAAGTTGAAGGAATTATTATGCTATAATTTGGGAGTTTTGACTCAATTGGGGTTCCAGCCTTAAACAAAACAATAAGCAAGTCCATGACAAATGACTTTTCTAATAGCAAAAAAGGTGTACTTGAACATTGATCGCTCACAAAAGAAAAAATGTCAAGGGACTTCTAAACTTCAACTTCTAAAAGTCGACACAAGATCAAGTGTGAATATTCTTCAATTAATGCGGGCCATAAAATTCAATACCAAATTGAATTGCAACAATACTTTTTCCCAAAGGGTTAGGAGAAAAGTTACATTACAAGAATTTTTTTCCAAAATACTCTAAATGTACGAGCTTAAACTGCATGTCACTTCTGGCCCGCAAAAATATAAACTGTGTACAGCTCAGAAAAAAGAAAAATGTTCATTAGGTTGAAAACCTCAAATGAGATAGCCTAGAAAAACGTTAGGACACTCAAAAAAATTTTAAAATTCACTCTTCCTAAACTACGTTATGACTTGATCCCCTTCACTGAGGTACGTAGGTGCTTAAAGTTTCATTTTAAGTTCAGTCACATTAGTAAATAAATAACATGGTGTCACGTGATCATCGCATTAATTCTCTGAAATGAGGAGCCATATGTAGCCGAAAATAATTACAAGCAGTTTTTGGGAAGAGAGGATTTTTGGCAGGTATCCGTATGTGTTAATTTTTTTCTGAGGGGACACAACTTCATCAAAAAAGGAGATGTGAACTAAAAGTCCTACAATCATCCGCAAGTCTCAAAGTGATATGGACATTTCTCCAATAAAAGTGAAAAAAAGTATTGGTAAATGGACACCAAATCCCACAAAAAATATGAAGCACATTATCATCATAGTCATACCTAAATAAAGACGTATATACGAAGTCATAAACCTTGGGGTGCTCCAACTCTTACTTGTAGCGAGGCAGAACATCCTCTACCCATTCTCAATAGCAAGGAGTATAGTAAACGTTACCAAAATCAGAAGATGAAACACTCCAATTGCTAAGGCATCCCTTAGGAGGAAAAGATTCGGCGGGGGTGATTCTTTTATGAATTGTGGATTTCAGTAGGTGAACATTCATGCTTATAGTTTGACCCGAGAAATTTTCCATGACATCTTTGATTTCAGCTTGCGACTATTCCTTAGGGTGAAGAGATTCGGTACACAACCCTCTATCAAGTGAGAGGTTACCAGTGATCGAAGGAAGGACCTTCATCGTAAGAATTTTGGCATTCGAATTTCGTTAGTTTCTCACTATCTCTAGGAGGATGCGGCATATTACAGTCACGAAAGTCCATCATGTCACAGCAGTTGTATAATTTCACTCAAAGATATGCAAAAGTAATTTAAAGGAATAGGTTAGGTTCGTAAGGTCATAACTTTAATTTGACAGCTATCTGAAGGCTGATTTCAAACAAATACCTGAAAGAATACAAATAAAATTAGATTATAGATTTCATATACTATATCGATTTATGAAACTTCTTTCTAATGCCGCAAATCACGTATGATTTCGTTGTTCCTAATTCAAGATAAATATTTTTTTTGTAAGGACACATGAAGCTGGGACAGTCAGCTCATCAAAATCCTAGCACGAATACAAAGTGTTACCTGGGACGATATAGAAGTTATCTGATTGTGGATTTTGGATATATCATATCTTTACGAGTCTAGTTTCTAGAACATCAAATGGATCAAAATTTCAGCATTTACGTGGAAGGATATGAATTTTCTACCACAGTTGCATAGATCTGTGAAAAAGTGACAAAAATCATATGTGAGAGAAGGTATTATCTTATGGATACAAACTCAATTGAGTTGGACAGTTTCACAAATTGACAACCAATCACCGTAGAAACATTGATATTTATGAATGTCAAAAGAAGGCGTGTAAGTTTCATCATATGAATTATGGAAAATTATAGTTATGAAAAGTTTCATTAGAACCAAAATTATGGAACATTTTTCATGGAGATATATTATGAAAAATTTTCATGGAACTCAAATTATGAAAAATTTTCAGTGAAATTAAATTATGGAAAGTTTCCTTTGATGCTAAATTATGAAAAAAAAATTAGAAGAACCAAATAATGAAAAGTATTTGTTTGAGCCGAATTATGAAAAGGCTTGCATTACAGCCAAAATGTGAAAAGATTAGAAAAAAATCACCATATACGCATGAACACTTCCCATGATATTCTATAATTGGTAATGTCTCATTTGAGGAGTTCACTATATAAGTACACACTATCTCAATATCCATCGCTTTTCATAAATCGCAAGACCACCACACAGAAGAAATATTAGTTAGACCACTCGCAAGTAGTAGTCTAGCTAGAATGTGTCGACAAAAAACAAGTACCTTTAAAGTCACAAAAATGAAAACACAGTAATGATAAATTCAAGTCTCGTCATCAAATTTCGGCAAGCCTAAACGTCAACAAGTCTCGAAGTAGGGGCATTTGTAGACATAAAATCTGACGGGTTAAATTCATACGAAATTTGGGTTTAATTCATGATCATTTGGGTTGATTAATTAATTTGGGTCTCATTTGAGGAGTTCACTATATAAGTACATATTATCTCAATATCCATCGCTTTTCATAAATCACAAGACCACCACACGGAAGAAATTTTAGTTAGACCACTCGCAAGTAGTGGTCTAGCTAAAATGCGTCAACGAAAAACAAGTACCTTTAAAGTCACAAAAATGAAAACACAGTAATGAATACTTCAAGTCTCGCCGCCAAATTTCGGCAAGCCTAAACGTCAACAAGTCTCGAAATAGGGGGCATTTGTAGACATAAAATTTAACGGGTTAAATTCATACAAAATTTGGGTTCAATTCATGAGCATTTGGGTTGATTAATTAATTTGAGTTTTATAAATTAATTAGTCCATTTTGTTAAATTCAAGACCAAGGTTCATTACACCTTGGAACCCAGACACTACGTATTAGGGTGACTTGGTGTCTCTGTCAAATTAAAGATCAACAAGATGATGACATCTATCCAAATGATGTGAAACCTCATTCAAATTAAAGAACCAGTCAAAAGTCATCAAGTGGCAAAATGACATGTTTCGACCAATCACAAGCAGTCTGGCCTACTCCCTACAACTATAAATAGAAGAGTTACATAATTTTCTAAGGTCATTGGGCAAAAATTGGAGAAAGCCACAACATCAACTACACCGTCCTTCAAAGGAGTAATCAACAGAGTTCTTCTCGAGGAGCAACCCGAAACGATGAAGTACTGAATGACGTCTCCGGAGATCAAATACATCTCAAGGAGGTCTAAATTATCCTACATTCGAGAAACACGCTACTAACAGCCCCGAATCACTGAGAAATCTTAGGAAAAAAATATCAAGAAAATAACGGAATTATACTCACAAGATTCATTAATAAAATTATTATTTTTCTTTCATTTATTTTTGTTTGCAGTTAATTTTCAACACCATGAAAATTTAATACAAACAATATTAAAATTAGTTCTTGCACTCTTAACTTAAATAGTAATTTTTTCAAGAAAACAAAAATAGAAGTTTGTTTTTTCTCTTTTGGATGAAAATTAAGTCTTTTGGTTGAAAATTAAGTGAGTTAAGAGGAAATTGAAAATTGAATTGCTTTTTTCTAAAAACACTCCATTAATAACTATTAACTTAAAAATTTACGTTTCTTCTTAATTCTAATTTCCTTCAACAACAAAAAAACGATAACAAATTATGATAATAATTATTAGTTGAGTGTTACTCTTCAGGAATCAACTAATAAAAAGTTTTATGATGACAATTTTGCAAATATGCAAGAGTCTATTTATACATTTTTTTTTCAAAGAGTACGAAAGAAACATCTTAGTGTTTGTTTTAATTTGAAATTTGTCTCTTCTATTTATTTACTTGATTGATCGATGTTGGAAGAACTCTACAACTCAAATACGAAATCAATATTAAATTAACAATAAAAGAGATATTCATCAAGTGAGATTGAGACAACCTATAATAAATTCAAATAAATAGAAAAAATCATTGTCACACCCCTTTTCCATACTCCAAAAGAAAGAATTCGTTTTAAGTTCGAAAGGGTTTTATTATTAAGGTCACAAAAATGAAAAATTTGTTTCGAAAAAAAAAAAGGATTATTTACATTATTATTTTTTTCTTATTCAGAGTCACCACTTGGTATAATCCAGTGTGTCAAGTCACCTTTGGAAATCCTTTTCGAAACGGTTTGACTCTAAAAACTGATCCGCGAACAGAGATTCCGGCTAAGGAATTCTGTTGACCGAGGGGAAGGTATTAGGCACCCCTCGATCCCGTGGTTCGACCACGGTCGCTTGGTGGAGCGTATCGGCTAATTTGACATTACAAATGTACAAACCACATAAACACACAAAACAAGCAAACAAACAAATCACACAAAATTCAAAACAAACCAAAATAATGTTCAGTCCAAATTATACAATCCAAAATAAAAGAGGTGCTGAAATATAAAACCTATTCTATTCTAAACTAATCCTAAACTAAACTCCACCCGACATTCCGGGCCTTGATCACGAGCCTACTTTGCGTACATACTACTTCGGGGCATTCCCCAGATAAATCAATACAAATCCTTCGAGTCATTCCCCGGCCAAATGAGTACAATTTAAACTTTTCGTGCAATAAAGTAGAAAGTACCATTCACGCACATATTCAAACACTCCAACAAATCATTATTCCTAAATTTGCCTACCCGGCCTACGTTTACCTATCAAGTTCAACGTATCACAATTCTATCATGTTCAACATTATCAATACATCAAAATTAATCAATATTCATTTTCCTCCATTTTTAATCCCCACCTTAATTCATTTTCAACCACGTGATTAACCCATTTCAATACACAATCCACCAATCGAGAATAACAAAAATTCACCAATCATGTTTAGCACATCTCACACCCAAATGTCACCAACAGTTCACATCAACAAACAAACCACGGTATCGAATCACACGCAATCACAATCACATAAGAATTAAATAAAAGAGAAGAAAGAATTGGATTTTAAATTTGAAGCTTTCAAACTCAATGTTATTCGAATAAAGAGAGTCCGCACCCGGAAACCTCGAGTTGAACCTTAACACCAACAATCCAACTCGACAAATAATGACCTGTTCACCGTCACTTTTCATGCCGTTACTGTTCACCGGTACTGTTCACCTGTTACTGTTCACCGGTTACTGTTCACTGATTACTGTTCACCGACGCTCTTTTTTTTTTCTTTTTTCTTTTTTTCTTTTTTTTGTTGTTGTTGTTGTTGTTGTGAGGAAGATTATTTTGTGATTGTTGTTATTGTGGAGAAGATGATGATCAAAGAATGAGCCTCCCCTTTTTCTCTCTTAGAATTTTTCTTTTATAATGTGCATGAATTTGTTATGATGTGGAAATTTTGGTGGGTCCCCCATATATTCTTTCTTTGTGGACAAGAAAAAGGAGGGGGATCACATGGGTAGTTAGGGTGGTGATGGTGATGTGTCATTTTTAATAGGATAGGTTGTTAGGATAAGATAAATTAGTTAGAGGTATTGTTTTTGTTTATTTTTATATTATTGTGGGATATAATTACATGGAGTTGGACACATGATAAGATGAACTAAAAATGAATAAAATTAGACTTCAGGAGGAACAAAATTAGGTGCCTACAATCATCTCACATTTGTTTCTATATGGGCTGAATCTTTGCCTAGTGATGGTTTTTTTTCAGACAAATAAACATAAAATCTAAAGAAGCAAAGAGAAGTGTCAAAATGAGAGAGCGTCAATCATTAATTTTAATACTAAAACATGTTGTCTGTGGAAATGGTAGCACAACCTCCATTTTCACTACTATTTGTTAGTGTTTAAACCCTACAAACCAAAATTAATGTTATGAAACTCAACCTGCAATCCCACACTTTGCAATCTAGTTTTTCACTTTTTGTCTTTCCCTTACTTTTCAAGATTTCACTTTTATCTTTATCCTTTTCCCCTTCGCTGGTGTTATATTTATCCAAATATGTAACTTGTTAATGGAATTTTTCTTCTCCTGACTAAATAAAATTTTATAGTATTAAATCTATTGATATTTCTTTTTATTTATCAGACAGCAATTTTTGTCAATTTTATAGCAAATGTGGGGAAAAGCATGCGCTTAGCCCCCCGCCAATTTTATAAATATCAAAATTTATACTTACTTTTATCATATTTTTATACAATTTATGCGTACTTATCCGAATCATAATAATATTCATATTTTATGAAAAATCTATATAACATTCATACATGAAATTATTAACGAGATTTGAAGTGATTTTATAATAACTTTGACAAAATGCACATGCTATGTTTGATTGTAGTTTGGTAAACATAAAACTCCTGTTATATTTGCTGAAGAAATGATTCTTTATCATTAAAAAGCGAATACATTCATAGAGCTAAAATTCCCAATTCACCTATTAATTTTTATACTAGTCTAGGGTACGCGCTTTGTGTGTGTACCTCGCTTCAATAAGTTTAATTTTATAAAATCACTTTAATATTATAAAAGAAAGTATGTCTTGATTAATAAAGAAATTGATGGTTTTATTAAATACGAAAAACACTTAAATAAAAAATTTATATATTCCTACAAATTCATGTAAAAACATTAAAACAACTTTAAACTAAATTAAGAAAAACTAAAAAGACTATAGAACAAAAAAAGAAGAAGCTTAAATAACTTTTCAAGATAACATTATGTCGTTAGAAAGTGTCAGAAGACAACAAATTAATATTTTTATTATTATAAGCTAAAAATAATATGCTATGAAAAGAATTACCAAAAGTATTCCTATTAGACAATTTCAATTTTTGAAAATTATTTTTCTACTTATCCTCACGCATCTCTTAAGTAATAAATGAAAGAGTAAATACATAATTACCCCACTGATGTTGGCCGAGATTTTCAAAAAGACACCTAAACTTTGAATTCGACCTATTACCCCACGATTCTTACTTAATCCGTTGCAAACACACCATTTTTCGCTGAATCTTAGTCACAACAAAGAGAGTGAACAAACACACCAATCAGGTGCTGCCACGTGTCAAATACGTTTAATTTATATTTTTTATTTTTTAATAAAATTTTACTTTTTATTTAATTTAACACCCCACCTCACCCCCTCTTCCCCCACCCCACCCCATCCAGCAGCTCTCCTCCACTCCCCACCCCCATTCAGCACCCCCACCCCCCGTCCAACATCCCCACCCCATCAGCATCTCCCCCAACTCCCCCCCTCCCCCTCTCTCACCATTCTCTCTCCCCGTTTAATTTTTTTTCAAATCAATTCAAAAAATAGTTTTATGATTGAATTGAGTTTTAAAGATATTTAAATGATATAATTTAACTGAAAAATTGAGCTTTAATGATATGATTTTTTTTAAAAAAAAAAAGTTTCAATGGAGGAGCTTTAATGGTATTGAAGAAGATATTGTGTTGAAGAAAAAATGGTAGGTAGTTAAATGATATGATTTAGTTGTAAAATGGAGCTTGAATGATTGATTTTAAAAACAATGGAAGCTTTAATGGTGAATTGAGTTGAAGAAGAAAGAGTGGGTGGGTTGGGGGGCGGAGAGGGGGTAGGAATAATTCTAAAAAATAAATAAATATTATTTTAAAAAAAATATAAAAATTATATATTAAATTATTTTACATGTGGCGGCTTTTAATTGTTCAAAAAGTCAAAATTCAAACCCTTTCACGCACCTGTGGCGCGTGTATACATGTAGAGGGTCAAAATGGTGTGTTTGCAATAAAATAAAGAAGAATCGTGGGGTAATAGGTCGAAGCTAAAGTTTAGGTGTCTTTTTGCAAATCTAGGACAAGATCAGGGGGTAATTATGTATTTACTCTAAATAAAAGTAAAAAAATAGTATACTTGCATAGAAGGATGGACAAATCTGAAGTCAAGCGTGATGTAGCGCCACTATAGCTTCCATAGCTACTCTTCTCCTTGAATTTCTTCGTCATCTTGATAGCAAGATTGCTCTGGCCAATTGATACACTAAGCATCCCATACCCCTCCCCTACTCCCTCTACAAGGAACCTTCTTTAGAAGGTCGGCACTTGTGGCATGTTACCTTCTATCATATATTTTAGAACTCCTAATTTAAGAAAAAAATCTTACCATATATTAAATTATTACCATATATTTTAAAGTCGGGATCCCGTATATTTTCTGAGTTGATATTAAATATATAATAATTGGAGAAAAGTGTGAAAAGACAATTTTGTTTAAAATTAGATCTTTTAATGAAAGGCATAAATTTTGATTCACTTTTTTAAATGCCTTCACACTTTTAATATATTAAAGATTAGAGATCAAATATTAGAGATAGAGATTATAAATTAAAGTACTATAAATGTCACTAAAGTTGCATCATATTTGCAAAATTATCTAGCCTCAAACAAAGTATTGTTACTTTTTTTTTTGTATAAATAACATAAATACCAATCTTTTTGGAAGTAATTACACTCTCTCCCACTTTTTAAATTACTTTACTCTCTCTCCTTATTAATATACATAACATAACCGACATATACATAGCATTTCTGTGTATATGTTAGGATTTTTATAATATATTTAGGGATTTGGAATTTTTTGTAATATTGAAATCATAAGTTGTGTATTTGTCTAATTTTTAGTTCTTTTGGTATATTTTGATTGATTTTCATTTTATAGCACAGAGAAAGCTCAGTAATATATATAATATCTAAAATTTATCATTTGAAATATAAATTTTATATGAAGCATTATGAAAACGTGCAATGCGCGTTTGGGGGAACTATTTATTTATCCTAAAAGTGAGAAACACCACAGTGAAAAATTAAATTATCATTTTACCCCTATATTAAATTAAAATATTATAAAATATATGATTAAATAAATAATAAATTTTTTATAATGCTTTCCTTTTTTTTTTGGTAAAATCTATCATGCTTTTCATTATATTTGGTTTTGAGTTTTTTTAAATATTAAATGAATACACATGACATGAATCATTAGTTTCATTTTGTCATGATGATCAAATTATGGAGAATCTAAAAAGTTGCAAAAATTATTCTATGCAGAACAATTTCACCTAAATATATCTTAATGGTCATTCTAAATAAATTGATATACTCAATAATACATTAAGGCTCTTCATGCATGTTTCATGTTAATAAATAAAATTATATACAAAAGAATAAATTTTATAAGAAGTATGATTTGCTTTTAGAAATTTTACGAAGGCTGTCATAAAGTATTTATATCTTCTAATTGTCCACATGTCCATAAGTCTAATGAGGTTGACCATGTTCAATATTTAAATCCTTGTATAGATGTAATTTCTTTAAACCTGAGTAGAATTTTATTTAAATTCAAATAAAGAAAAGTAACTTGGAGCATTCTTGAAATCAATATTATGTTTCTTGCCAAATTACTATTGCTATTTTTTCAAAAAAGAAAAGCTCTAGGTTGTGTAGTTATGTACACAATCCAAAAGTTTCAATATATAGGACTTTTTTCATTTGTTTTAAGTTTCCTTCAGGTATACAACTTTTACATATACTTATCAGGAAACCTTCACGGACACAATCTTTTCATATATTCTCTCTACTTACTTTGATGACAAAAAAAAATAGAGTAGTAGAAATATATGAATGAGAGTAATAATCATCATGTCCACAACACAAGAAAAATTAATTGTAATTGTAATAAATAATAGTGGAACCTATTTATTTCATAGGTCAACGTCTTTAGAGACTCTTTCTCAATTGTTAAGAATGACTTCTTGTCCATACATAGTATAGTATTGCTTATTGATATTTGTCAGTTCAATTGTTGAAACCAAATACAACAAGCCATAATGATGTAATAGTTTGTCTATTTTCCTTCTAGTCGTGTCTTTCTTTTTTATGTACGTAATTTGCACGTATATAATGTGTCAACTATTAATAATTATTTATAAAAGAACAAATATAATGTGTGTACCTCATACTATTAAACAAGCAAATTGCTTGAGATCAAGCAAAGTTTTCTATGCAAAAGAGACAATCTAGGTTAAATTATATTGAAGATAAGCAACTTGTGTTGGCATAAGAATTACTATTGTCTTTTTAAATCCACAACATGAAATTAAAAAAATTTAAAAATAACAAAAAATAACCAAAACTTTCATATGCATGGGACACTTAAGATATTACAATGATAAGTACATATAATACCCCAAAGTTTCTTAACTAATTTCGTCCCAAGAATGTCAAGTATTAGCTTCTAAATTGAATGATGTTTATTCCATGAGGAATTTTTTTAGATTTTCACTTTGTCATGTGGGAAATTCAATAAGCTTTTCATCGATATAAGATTCGCCCAAATTCGATAACCGGATAAAAAAATTATGACTATTTCAAGTTCCTATCGTAAAACAACGTCATATTAATCAGTGGCGCGCCACGCCACAAGAGAAAATGCCATTTGTCGAATTCCAGTAAGGGTCCGCGATAGGGCGCGTCGTACCAATCTTTCAGGTCACAAATAAAGTGGCAACGCGATGGTTCCGCGTCGCGCCATTTCCCAATTTCCCAGTTGTCAAATTTCAATGACACGGCGCAATAGTACCACATCGCGTCAGGGGTTCAGTTCGGAAAATTTTTTACAAAGTTAAAAGACGCGTTCAAGGTTAAAAGGGTCGATTTTTCACCCCCTATTTAAACCCAATAACACGTGATTTAGCCATTTTTTCCCCAAAATATACTAGTTTCTCTCAATTTTCTCTCAAGAACAAACTAGTATTTCAATTGGGGATTCAATTTCAAGAAAATCTCTCCATCAATCTTCGTTAAATCAAGAACTAAGGTATGCGTTGTGTTGATTTATGAATTTCATTCATCCATAAAGTTCAAGAACCCTATTTTAAATTATGAATCATGATATTTATGTTGTGGGTTGGTTGTAACCATGCTTATCTTGTTATATGATTCTCACGTTGGAATATTTATGTGTTTTTCATGAAACTACATTAGCAAGTGAATGAAATTCATAAATTGAGTTATTTATAATGTGTCAATTTGATGATTATGCCTATGCCCTAAGGGTGTATGCAAGGTGTTTGATAAAATACCTAGGAGGATAGAAATTATGCACTATATCTAAATAGTGATCCAAAATGACTTCCATGTTATTCTTATGTATTGAAATATTTTGTTGGATTGCTCATGAGTTAGCCTTATGAAATTATGCTATGTATACATGATATCTTATTCACGTACCAAGCTATGATAATCAAACGCCCATGAAATATCTCCAACTATTGTATTATGGATTGTTGATGTTGGTCATGTATTCAATAATGTCATGCCTTGTCAATTTTCTTCCATCGAGTTCTGGGGGTACTTGTACCCGAAAAATATAGCCGTGTGCCTAGAGTTAGTGTCATGATTTCATAATATCCTCAGTCAAGCCATGATCCATAGAACTCATTCAGTCATGTGACTTAGGAAATCTCAGTAATTCAGTAATCTCAGTACTATTCTGTCAGTCAACGGAATTCAGTTAATTCAGTCCAGTTCAGTTCAGTAATCCATGTTCAGTGTCTATTCAGATAGGAGTAGGTGTAAGCACCGAGTGAACCCAAGGATGGGAACTCACCTATTATATGAGGGTGTGATTCTTAAATGCAATTCTTGCATTTCAAAACTATGTAGCCAGCATAGGTTGAGACATCATAGCCTGCTATATGAAGGTAGATGAGGTGGCTTAACCTGTTATATGAGGGTTCCCACCATTCTCACTAGAGTTACCTGTTATATGAGGGTTACTCACAGATTATCCTTACCAGTGGTGCGGTATTGACACCCGTCCAATTGGGTTTACAGATTGGACCCCAACTCAACCATAATGGCGTATTAGAGGCATGTCGTTTATATGACTACTTCCCATAGTTTCGGTTACAAAATTTAGGGTTATCAGATACAGTCAACTCTGAATAGTGCGGAACTCAGCTAGTTCCATCAGAAACTAGACTGGCAGATACAGTCGCTCAATATTTGTTATTTCAGTTATATAGTTATCAGTATCTTATGTTATCAGTACTCAGACTAAGTAATTATGTTATCACGACACTAGTTACAGTTATTATGTATCCATACATGTATTCTCACGTTCATATTATTCAGTCAGTTAGTATAAATCATGCATGTAAACCCTTTGCATTCAGTCTACCTCATATGCATACCAGTACATTCAAAGTACTGGTGCATTTGCGCTATGGTGTCTTATACCATAGTTTCAGAAACACGAGCTCCAGAGCATCAGTAGCATTCCACTCTCTGCAGTCAGAGTTAGCAGTGAGTCCTCATCTTTTGAGGACATAATCATTTCTTTATTATCTCATTAATTATTTTATTTGTTGGAGTTAGTTGGGGACATGTCCCATCATCTCCTTATTCAGACAATTATATTTTAAAGGATTTTCAGACTACAGTATATTTAGATAGTTTTATTTTGGGCATTTATACCCCATCTGAAATGTTATATTTTATCGAATATTATTTACAGTTTGAACCTTATAGCCTTTCAATTTATATTTTCGTATTATACAGTATATCATGCAGTATATAGGCACAGATATCAGTCATGGGTTAGCTTGTGGTCCTTCGTGGTCATGAGCATCGTGTAGCGTTTCGGGTACCAGTTTCAGGACGTTACAAACTTGATATCAGAGCCTAAGGTTCAATAGTGTCCTAGAAAGTTTGAAAGCCACATCTAGTAGAGTGTCGTGCATGGGTGTGTTGCGTACCACATTTATGTACAGGAGGCTATAAGATGTTTTAGAAATAGTTTCCCTTCTTTCAATATTCATGGCGTGCCAGTGAGCATAATCTCAAGTCAATCTCTCGGTCTAATCTGTTTCTCCCTTTCTTCTACAGAATATGCCTCCCAAAAAAATGGGAATCAGTCATCCCCTTAACCCGAAGATTCTTTGGGCGAACATGTTTCTCATTCAGAGTTTAAGACTGCATTCACTACTCTTGCTCAGTCAGTTGCTGCTCAGAATAAATGACCAGCTGTCATTTTGGCCAATCCAGTGGCCAATTCAGCTGCGGCCAGGATTCAGGACTTTACCTGAATGAATCCTCCATCTTTTCTCGGGTCTAATTCAGATGAGGACCCTCATGAATTCATCGATCAGATTTAGAAGGTTACAGACATCATGGGGGTGTCGACTATTAAGAGTGATGAGCTAGCTGCATATCAGGTACAGGATATTGCTCATACTTGGTTTAAATAGTAAAAGTCAAAAATGCCAGATGATGCAAGGCCTATTGATGGGAGGAGTTTGTCAGTGTATTCTTAGATAGATTCTTTCCCCAAGAGCTGAGGGAGGCTAAGATGTTAGAATTTATCAACCTCGGGCAGGGAAACATGACGGTGAAAGAGTATTCTTTTAAGTTTACTCAATTAGCCAGATATGCCCCTCATGTGGTTGTAGATAGCAGAGCCAAGATGAGTAAGTTTGTTTCTGGGGTAAATGATAGAGTGGTTAATGAGTGTAGGTCTGCAATATTGAATAGTGATATGACAGATAGAAGAGCAGAAGTTTAAGATGAAGGAGAAGTAGAATAAAAGAGCAAGGACAGGTAGTTTTAACTTTGCTCAGCCCAAATCAGAAGGAGGAAACCATTCTGAGTTTCATCCTAAGTCATCAGTTCCAGCTCCTTCTTCAGCTAGTGCTCCAGCTCCTAAGTTTAGGGATGGTAATAAAGATAGAGCGCCAGGCTCTAAGTCTCAGGACAGTATTAGCAGTGCCTACACCTATCCTCTTTGCCAGACTTGTAGCAAGCACCATCAGGGTATTTGCAGATCTGGCAGTGGTATTTGTTTTGGATATGGCAAGCCAGGCCACAAAGTCAGAGACTGTCCTCAGCCAAGTTCTCAAGGTCAACAGAACTATTCCTCAACTCAGTCCGGTCGCCCAAATCAGCAGGGTGCCACTTCTAATACTACTAGTGGGAAACGCCTGAACAAACTCTATGCTCTCCAGTCCCAGAAAGATCAAAAAAATTATCCTGATGTGGTTAATGTACGTTACGGATCTTTCATGTGCATGTTTACGCTTTGCTAGATCTAGGTTTTTCTCTGTCTTTCGTTACTCCCTATATGGCAGTTTATTTCGAAGTTAGTCCCAAAATTCTAGCAGAGCCCTTTTCAGTCCTACCCCAGTGGGTAAAATCATCATAGCCCGGTGGGTATACAGGAACTGTTCGGTTAGGATATTTCAAAAAGTCACCTTAACAGATTTAGTCGAATTAGAGATGATGGATTTTGATATCATTCTCGACATGGATTGGCTTCATTCCTGCTATGCCACAGTCGACTACAGACACAGAATAACCCAGTTCCAGTTTCCAAATGAACCCGTCCTAGAGTGGAAGGGTAGTGTATCCGCTTTCAGAGGTCAGCTTGTTTCCTACCTTCGGGCAAGGAAAATAATATCTAAGGGATGTGTCTGTCATCTTGTTCGAGTAAAGGATACTAGTTCTGAAACTCCCAGCCTTGATTCAGTCCCAGGCGTGAATGAATGTTCAAATGTCTTTCCCAAAGATCTTCCAGGAATTCCTCTTGAAAGGAAAATAGGCTTTGGCATTGATCTTCTTCCAGACACTCAGCCTATATTCATTCCTCCATACAGAATGGCACCAGCAGAACTTAAAGAGCTAAAAGATCAGTTAAAAGATCTCTTAGCTAAGGGATTTATCAGACCCAGTGTGTCCCCGTGGGGTGCACCAGTCTTATTCATGCGTAATGAAGATGGTTTTTTCAGAATGTGTATTAATTACCATCAGCTCAATAAATTCACGGTCAAGAACAAGTATCCTCTTCCCGAAATCGATGACTTATTTAACCAACTTTAGGGTGCCAGTTATTTCTCTAAGATAGACCTCAGATCAGGCTACCATCAGCTCAGAGTCAGAGAATGTGACATTCCAAAAACAGCTTTTCGTACTCGGTATGGTTACTTCGAGTTTCTGGTCATGTCCTTTGGTCTTACTAATGCCCCAGCAGCTTTCATGGACTTGATGAACCGTGTGTTCAAGCAGTACTTGGACATGTTTGTCATAGTCTTCATAGATGATATTCTTGTCTATTCCCGCAGTGAGTGTGATCATGCAAACCATTTCAAAATCGTAATTTAGACCCTCAGAGATCATTAGTTGTTAGCCAAATTCAGTAGGTACGAATTTTGGCTAAGTTCGTAGCATTTCTTGGTCATATCATTTTTGGTGATGGCATTAGGGTTGATCCTCAAAAGACCGAAGCCGTAAGAAACTGGCCTCGACCTGTCTATCCATCAGATATCAGGAGTTTCTTGGGTTTGGTTGGCTATTATAGACGATTTGTTAAAGGATTTTCTTCTATTGCATCCCCTACGTCCAGATTGACTCAGAAGAAAGTTAAGTTTCAGTTGCCATGGAATGTATAGGTAGGGATTGTTTTATGTTTGGAAAGCCCGTTCCCAGATCCATGTGAGAAGAGTTTTCAAGAGTTGAAGACTCGACTCACCTCAGCTCCAATTTTGGTTCTTCCTGATATTTCAGATGGTTTCATAGTGTATTATGATGCATCCAGAGTAGGTTTGGGTTGTGTCCTCATGAAGCATGGTAAGGTCATAGCCTACACCTCCAAACAACTTAAATCCCATGAGAAAAATTATCTGACTCATGATCTTGAGTTAGCAGCCATAGTATTTATCTTAAAGGTTTAGAGGCATTATCTGTACGGTGTTTATGTAGATGTGTTAACAGATCATAAGAGTCTCCAGTATGTCTTTTCTTAGAAAGATCTTAATCTTTGTCAGATAAAGTGGTTAGAGCTCTTGAAAGATTATAACATGAGTGTTATTTATCATACGGGCAAGGCCAACATAGTGGCCGACGCTCTCAGTAAACTGTCTATGGGTAGTGTTTCTTGTGTTGAGGATAGTAAGAAGAAGTTAGCTCAGGAAATCGATTAGCTTGCCAGACTAGGTATTCGCTTAGTCGATACAGAAGAGGGTGATATATGGGTTTAAAGTAGTTCAGAATCATCTAGAGTTTCTGAGGTGAAAGAAAATCAAGATAGAGATCCCAGTCTAGTCAAGTTGAAAGAGTCAGTCAAGGATCAGAAAGTAGAGAAGGAGGAGATGGTGTCCTACGTTGTCAGGGTCGTCTGTGTGTTCTACGTATAGATGACTTAAGGCAGCAAATTCTTGCAGAAGTGCATGGTAAGCGCTACTCAATTCATTCAGGTCCATAAAGATGTACCGCGACTTGCGGAAAATCTATTAGTGGAGTGGAATGAAGAGAGATATTGCAGATTTTATGGCTAAGTGCTCTACATATCAGCAGGTTAAAATAGAGCATCAAAAACCTAGTGGGTCCATGTAGGAGTTTAGTATTCCTACTTGGAAGTGGAAAGAAGTGAACATGGAGTTCATGATGGGTTTGCCTCGAACTCGTCATCAGCATGATTCAGTATGGGTCATTGTAGATAAAATGACCATATCAGCTCATTTTCTTCCACTTATACCTCTTATTTAGCCAAGGATTATGCCAAACTCTACATCAAAGAGTTGGTCAGATTGCACGATGTTCCATTATCTATCATCTCAGACAGAGGTACCCAGTTCACCTCTTATTTCTGGAAAGCATTCCAAAAGGGTCTTGGTACCCAAGTTTATCTCAGTACAACCTTTCATCCTCAGACAGATGGTCAAGCAGAAAGGACCATTCAGACCCTATAAAATAGGCTAAGGGCGTGTGCAATTGATTTCAAGGGTAGTTGGGATGACCACTTGCCTTTGATTAAGTTTGCATACAATAATAGCTATCATTCTAGTATTAAGATGGCTCCATTCGAAGCTCTCTATGGCAGGAGATACAGATCTCCAGTCGGTTGGTTCGAAGTTAGTGAGGCCTCAGTTATAGGGCCTGACTTAGTATTCGATGCCTTAGAGAAAGACCAGTTGATCAGAGAAAGACTCTGGGCTGCTCAGAGCCAACAGAAGTCTTATGCAGATGTGCGTAGAAAGGATCTCGAGTTTAATATTGGTGACTAAGTCTACCTGAAGATCTCTCCCATGAAGGGAGTGAAGAGGTTCAGCAAGAAAGGAAAGCTCAGTCTCTGATATGTCGATCCCTTCAAAATTCTCACTCATTTTGGAAAAATGGCTTATGAGCTCAAATTGCCTTCAGATCTAGCCGCAGTTCATCCATTCTTTCATATCTCCTTGCTCAAGAAATACATAGGTGATCCATCAGTCGTAGTCCCTACTAAGGGCGTCGACATTTAGAGCAGCCTCTCTTATGAAGATTCTAATTGAAATTCTAGACTATCAGACTCGTAGACTGAGGAACAAAGAAATCCCTCTAGTCAAAGTTCTTTGGCAAAATCAGTCCGTTGAGGGAGCTACTTGGGAAGCAGAAGCAGACATGCGAACCAAGTATAATCACCTCTTCTCCTCTAACTCAGATCTAGCTCAAGGTAACAGTTCTCCTTAAGCTTTTCAGTTTTCATATCCAGATTTCAGTTACAACTTGGTATCAATCTCATGTTCAAAATTCCATTTTTTCTTAAACTTGGTACTAAGTACCATTGTGTATTCAGTCATATGTCCATGCATCAGATTACTCATGTATTCATGCATCAGACATGCATTATCCTTGTGAGAAACTCAGTTATCAGAATCTCAGTTATGTCTTCATGAGTTAGTTAAGTCATGAAATCATGCATCAGATATGCAAGCTCAGTGTAAATCTCAGAAATGTCAGTCATGTTTCAGTTGTTCATGTTCAGTGTATACTACAGCTCATCGTTTCTCCCATCTCAGTCGGTCTCATTCGAGGATGAATATACCAAAGGAGGAGATATTGTAATACCTCGAAGTTTCTTAACTAATTTCGTCCTAAGAACGTCAAGTATTAGCTTCTAAATTGAATGATATTTATTCCATGAGGAATTTTTTTAGATTTTCACTTTTTTTCATGTGGGAAATTCAATAAGCTTTTCATCGATATAAGATTCACCTAAATCCGATAATCAGGTAAAAAAGTTATGACTATTTCAAATTCCTGTCGTAAAATAGCGTTATACTAGTCAGTGGCGCCCCGCACCACAAGAGAAAATGGCATTTGTCAAATTCCAGTAAGGGTCCGCGTTAGTGGCGCATCACGCCAAACTTCCAGGTCCCAAATAAAGTGGCAATGCAATGGCTACGCGTCGCGCCATCCCCTAATTTTTCAGTTGTCAAATTCCAGTGACACGCGCGGTAGCGCCGCGTTGCGCCAGGGGTCCAGTTCAAAAAAAATTTCACAAAGTTAAAAGACACGTTCAGGGTTAAAAGGGTTAATTTCTTACCCCTATAACTCAATAACACGTGATTTAGTCATTCTTCACCTAAAATATACTAGTTTCTTTCAATTTTCTCTCAAGAACAAACTAGGGTTTCAATTGGGGATTCAATTTCAAGAAAATCTCTCCATCAATCTTCGCTAAATCAAGAACTAAGGTATGTGTTGTGTTGATTTATGGATTCGTTTCATCCATAAAGCTCAAGAATCCTATTTTAAATTATGAATCATGATATTTATATTGTGGGTTGGTTGTAACCATGTTTATCTTGTTATATGATTCCCACGTTGGAATATTTATGTGTTTTTCATGAAACTACATTAGCAAGTAAATGAAATTCATAAATTGAGTTATTTATAATGTGTCAATTTGATGATTAGGCATGTGCCCTAAGGGTGTATGCAAGGTGTTTGATAAAATGCCTAGGAGGATAGAAATTATGCACTATAGCTAAATTATGATCCAAAATGACTTCCATGTTATTCTTATGTATTGAAATTATTTGTTGGATTCCTCATGAGTTAGCCTTATGAAATTATGCTATGTATACATGCTATCTTATTCACGTGCCAAGCTATGATAATCAAACGCCCATAAAATATCTCCAACTATTGTATTATGGATTGTTGATGTTGGTCATATGTTCAATAATGTCATGCCTTTTCAGTTTTCTTCCATCGAGTCCTGGGGGTACTTGTACCTGAAAAATATTGTTGTGTGCCTAGAGTTAGTGTCATGATTTTATGATATCCTCAGTCAATCCATGATCCATAGAACTCAGTCAGTCATGTGACTCAGAAAATCTCTGTAATTCAGTATTATTTCGTCAGTCTACGAAATTCAGTTAATTCAGTTCAGTAATCCATGTTCAGTGTCTATTCTGATGGGAGTAGGAGTTAGCACCGAGTGAACCCAAGGATGGGAACTCACCTGTTATATGAGGGTATGATTCTTAGAAGCAATCCTTGCGTTCCAGAACTATGTAGCTAGCATAGGTTGAGAGATCATAGCCTGCTATATGAGAGTAGATGAGGTGGCTTAACCTATTATATGAGCGTTACTTACAGATTGTCCTTGCCAGTGGCGCGGTATTGACACCCTTCTAATTGGGGTCACAGATTGGACCCCAACTCAACTATAATGGCGTATTAGGGGCATGTCAGTTAGATGACTACTTCCCACTAGTTTGGTTACAGAATTCAGGGCTGTTAGATACAGTCAACTCAGAATAGTGCGGAACGCAGCTAGTTCCATCAGAAACTAGACTGGCAGATACAGTCGCTCAGTATCAGTTATTTCAGTTATACTGTTATCAGTATCTCATGTTATCAGTACTCAGACTCAGTAATCATGTTATCACAACCCTAGTTGCAGTTATTATGTATTCATGCATGTATTCTCACATTCATATTATTCAATTAGTTAGTATAGATCATGCATGTAAACCTTTTGCATTCAGCCTACCTCACATGCATGCCAGTACATTCAAAGTACTGACGCATTTGCGTTATGGTGTCTTATACCATAGGTTCAGAAACACTAGCTCCAGAGTATCAGTAGCATTCCAGTCTCCGCAGTCAGAGTTAGCAGTGAGTCCTCATCTTTCGAGGACATGATCATTTCTTTATTATCTCATTAATTAGTTTATTTGTTGGAGTTAGTTGGGGACATGTCTCATCATCTCCTTATTTAGACAGTTATGTTTTAGAGGCTTTTCAGACTACAGTATGTTTAGACAGTTTCGTTTTAGGCATTTATACCCCATCCCAGATGTTATATTTTATCGGATATTATATTATAATTTGAACTTTATGGCCTTTCAGTTAATGTCTACGCATTATACAGTATATCATGCAGTATACAGGCACAGATATCAGTATGGGTTAGCTTGTGGTCCTTCGGGGTCATGAGAACCGTGTAGCATTCTGAGTATCAGATTCGAAACGTTACAATACATAATAATAAAAAATAACGGATAGTAACATGTTAGAAACTACAATAAAATGAAACGATAATAGAGATATTAGAATAATATGAATAAATGTAACCTTGACAAAAAGGTGCATTAAAAAAAGGTTCCATGGAGCCCGACTGAATATTCATTTGCCAGTTCAAAACTGCACAAAGTCGATGGAAGAAGAATTTGAAAATAACTTCTTTTATAGAAATTTTAAAATAGACAAAAGAAGGATTGATAAACCAAAAATAATTTGATCTTTTTAAATCTTTATACATATTGAAAAAAATACATGTTATGGACCTAGTTAAAGATTTGTTGAACAATAATTTCAATTACTACAACGACAACGACAACAGCCTATTCAATTCAACGTATTCCCACTAAGTGAGATCTAGAAAAGGTAGAGTATAGAAGTACAATAGAAGAAAAAAATTAAGGTACACACCTTTGCCAAAAAAAAAAATCAAATTCATCCAAATTTTTCTTCAATAATATCACCTCATACACCAAGAAGACAACAAATCACTGTAGTACCAAAACAAAGGACGTTGTTAGTATGGGTCAATATTATCTAATCTATAAAAATTTAGAAAATAACCACATCATTAATCACATTAACATAATCTCAAAAAATAAAATTGTGAAACATGATTTTAGGGAGGTTTCTATTACTCTTTTCACCTATTGATAAAAAATTTTATAAACGTGTAGATGCACTATTAAAATTTACAAAGAATTTTTAAAAATTATCATATAAACTAAATAAGACACAAAAAATAATGAAAGAAATCATGCAAAAAAAATTTATTATATAATCTCTACATAATCATAATGAATAATATAATACATTAATAAATCAAGATGGATAGCATAGTTAATACACTAATACATCAAACTTTTATGGAGAATACTTACATTAAATATAAGTCATAATCGTCAAGGAAATAAAATTCCTGCATAATCACTATGAATAACATAATACATCAAGTAAATCCAATGATATGTTGATTTCTAATGTAAAACTTAACTAGGCTCATATATCAAATTATCAATATCATTGTGCAATCTGAATATCAATAATTTCATTTATCAGACTTTTGCACTATCAAAATATTTTACACATACGATATAAATCACCAATCTCACCAAACAAAAAACAATGAAAATACTTCTCCATGAGATCAGGAGGTCACGGGTTCAAGCCTTGGAAATAGCCTCTGATAGAAATGCAAGGTAAGGCTGCATACACACCCTAGGCTGCATACGATGCACCCTTGTGGTGGGGCCCTTCCCCAAACACTGCGCATAGCGATAGCTTTAGTGCATCGGACTGCCTTTTTTATCAATAATAGAGGGGCTAAAAAATAAAAATATCATTAACCCCCCACCCCACCCACCCCCTCCTTTTTTTGCTTTTCTACCTTAGTCTAATCCAGCAAATTTGTTGGTACACTTGACTATATGTACAATATTGATTAGTCAAAAGGGGGACCTAATTGTAATGTTAATCCCCTACCCCTAGTAGGGGACCGATCTACTATATAGGGAATTTAAGAGTCTTAATATATCTTTATAACTTTTGACTCATTGAAAATTACCCGTAACACAATGTCCACTCAAATCTTTTTAGTAAGATTAAGTGGTGGACACATTTTTTCCCATGCATGAATTTTCAACATCATTCCAACGATGTATGACTGGATTCAGTGTAATTGTTTTATTCAAGATTATACCATTATGATAAGGTACAAAATATTAGGACCATTTGAGACTAATTAGTCTTTGATATTGCTCAAAAAATACAAAATTTAGGTGGTCCTTTAATTTTAATCCATGAATATGGACTATCACGAGGAACCCATGGTGGATGTGGCATAGCTTTCACGATCTAAATCGGATCCAATATTTAATATTCACTTTATATCAAGTTAAATTACATGTTTTACCGTTTGTGCAGGACCTCATCAATTTTTATGAGTTTCATTTTGAATAATACATAATTACATCACTGATTTTATTTGAGATTTTTAAAAAGACACCTAAACTTTAACATCGATCTATTATCCTACGATTCTTCTTTATTTCATTGCAAATGCATCATTTTTCGCTGAATCTGAGTCACAACAAAGTGAGTGAAGACACGCGTCAATCAGGTGCTGCCACATGTCAACTATGTTTAATTTCATATTTTTTAAAATAAAATTTTCCTTTTTATTTAATTTAACACCCCACCCACCCCCTCTCCCCCCCCCATCCAGCACCTCCCCCTTACGTCAGCAGCTCCCCTCAACCCCCACCCTCGTCCAACACCCCCACCCCCACCCCCATCAGCATCTCCCCCCTAACCCCCCCTAACCCTCTCCCACACTTCGTCAGCATGCATTTCCGTTCTTTTTTTTTTTCAAATCACTTCAAAAAATAGTTTTATGATTGAATTGAAAATTTTATGATTAAATTGAGTTTTAAAGATCGTTAAATGTTATGATTTAACTGAAAAATGGAGCTTCAATAATATGATTTTAAAAAAAAACTTCAATGGAGGAGTTTTAATGGTGACATTGTGTTAAAGAGCTTTAATGGTGTTGAAGAAGACATTGTGTTGAAGAAGAAATTGTGGGTAGTTAAATGATATGATTTAATTGTAAAATAGAGCTATAATGAATGATTTTTTAAAAAAAAAAAATAAGCTTCAATGGAATCTTTAATGGTGCATTGAGCTGAAAAAGAATGAATGGGTAGGATGGGGAGGCGGGGGCGGAGAGTGGTAGGGATAATTTTATAAAATAAATAAATTTAAAAAAAAAAAAAATTTTACACGTGGCAGCTTTTGATGGGTTAAAAAAGTTAAATTCGAGTCTTTTCATGCGCCATAGGCGCGTGTATACACGTAAAGGGTCAAAATGGTGTGTTTGCAACGAATTAAGTAAAAATCGTGGGGTAATAGGTTGAATTCAAAATTTAGGTGTCTTTTTAAAAATTTCGATCAATATCAATGGAGTAATTATGTATGTACTCTTTCATTTTTATGAATGTAATCTCCTGACATGATACTAAACGTGTTGCATGGATCAATACACATATCATCTAGTACTATCATCATTTATGGCTAGAATTAGGAGTCTCTAATGTCATTCTTTTGCCTAGTTTTCTTTTCTCAATAAAAATGTGCATCCGGCAGAGTGTTTTTGCTATTGAATTCTATATAATATATTATGATTTTCGTTCTTCTAATATTAATTTAACAAATCATATTTAACCTTCAATTAATTGAAATGTGTTTCTCAATATCCTTTATATGTACGGAAGTATGTTATATTTATAATATTTTTAGAACTATATATACTACCAAATCTATAATCTATATTTATATCTATAATCTATAATCTCTAATCTATAATCTATATCTATAATTTATAATCTATAATATATAATATATTAAAAATGTAAAGCTCCTTAGAAAAATGATTTGAACTTTTTATCCTTTATTAAAAGTCTTCACAATAAATAAAATTGTCATTTCACTTATATTTCATTTAAGGATCCTCTTATTCTTATTAAATAAAGGAAAGTAAAGGTCAATTAAAAAAATAAAAACATAAAATTGAAAAAAGGTCTAGAAAAGTAAAAAGCAAAAATGTGGGGAAAAAAAGCCTAAATCCTAATCCTAAAGTCACTTAAGGAAAACATTAAATAAATGTAATGTTTTTGACAAATAAAAACATAAAAACGCGGGGTAAAAAAAAAAAAAAGCAAAAACGTATGAATAAGAAAAAAAGAGTCCTAAAACCTAATAAACTTGAAAGTGGACAAAAAAAAATCACTAAACAGGTATGAAAAAAAAACTTAAGGAAAAAAGTCCAATTTATAGGAAAAATTAAATATCTATTTTTAATATTAGGAAAATAATTAATTTTCCTTTTAGGTGCAGAATCTTTTTAAATAATAAATTCATATTGACTTATTACTTTACCTTATATAGAATTACCTTCATTAACTACAAATTAAATTCTCTTTTTCAAAAGAAATTGAATTATAATTACACATGTTTATGATGTCAAATATTACATATAATATCTTACTCTTCATCCCACCTCCGTGGCTGATTTAATTGTCGAACTCCAACTGTCATAACTGAGTCGTTAAGAAGAGTTTGATTTATGAAAGGTTAGATTATTTTTTATTTATGAATCATATTTTTGTGATTTGTAATTTTTATGTGCAACTTAGTTTTAATATTGTTGCATGCCCTCGTTATGTTTGTTTTCAAAAATTTATGATTTTTTTAATACAGGTGCATTAGATAGGAGGGTGTGGAGGTCATGAATTAGGGTAGAAGGTTAGTAGGTAATTATACTTTGACTTGTTTTTTGATAGATTTAGGTTTAGTGGGAGTCTGGCGGGAGTTTGAGAGCATTGTGTCTGTCGTAATTTTAGCTTTATACATGTGTTTTCTTACTGATGTCTATTACCCTCTATTATCTATCGTGTTTCAGTTACCACATTATTTCCTGCATTATTTCTCTAAATGTTATCCATTATTTTTCTTACTAATTGACATGTTTTCTTCATTGTCATATTTTCTTTTTGTAATATTTTCTTAATATGGGATACTAACATTGATATTTTTATTGCAGTAATTTCTTGAAGCAAAGCAAAGAATTGCTTGATTGTTAGAAATTCTCATAAATCCTCCACCACATTGCTGCCTATATTTTTCAAGAACAATAGATTCTTCAGTTTCATTCGCCAATTTAAAACATATGTAAGTATCTTTTCAATTCTAATTTATATCTAATAATATTATATCAGTGTAAATTATGAATATTATTGAGACCGATCTCTCTATCCTGCAGAGGTAGTGATAAAATGTGTATTCTATCCTTCAAAGACACCATATATAATATTATATTGAAAATTATCTTGAGATTAAAGTCATTACTATTGAATCCTAATTTTGTAAGTTAGGTGAGAGCCTATCCGAAACAGTCTCTCTATCCCACAAAGATAATTATAAGATATACACACATCAATAATTCATTTATGAAGAGATAACATCTATCACGTTTATTTTTATCGTTTAAATAAATCTTGCATTTATTTCAATGCCAATTGCTATATAAGTTCATATAATTTGTTATTTTCATACGATATTTATTCACATCATTTAAATAGATACAACATTTAAGTTAACATCTATTTGTATTTTTTAATTAGCTTATTTTTCCTATATAATTTTATTAATCGACGTGATATACACGTGAAAAGAACGTAAACTAAACTAGTATGAAGTAATAGTAGAAGTTTATGTAACACATTAGTAATTAAGAAGTGAAAAAATTGATATTCGTGTTAAAATTAGAAATATTCACAGGCAAATGAATTGAAAGTGCACGTTTCAATTAACTAAAGGTCAAATACGTGTTAGGGTTTTTTGTCCTGATCTTTTTACCAAAGTTAAGTTATGCTTTTCTTAAATTAAAAAATAAAAATAATATCATAATTACTTTTACTTTTCCTAAAAAGAAATTATAAAACTTTTTCATATTTGGCAAACCTATTTCTTGGAGGAAAGGTTTTGTAACTCTATAAATAGAAGATCTCCCTTCTCATACAATAACACAATAGCATCCACAATATAGTCATTTAAGAGTTTTGTTTAGGGGGAAATTTTCCCCGAATAGATTTTATGTTTTTTTTTCAATATTAGTTTTTAATATGTAGGTCGTTTGACCAACCATATCAATAATATGTTTTTAGTATTATATTTTTGTTTGTCATCTGATTTATCAACTCTATCGTTTGCAAACTTTAAGTTTCAACATGACGCCCTCTCGATTTTGAACTCAACAAGTAGTATCAGAGGCAGGTTCAAAGATCCGGTGATTTGGTGAAACGAGACTAAAGACATGTTCAAAACAGTTTCAAATCAAGTTGCAGCCAACTTGACGATAATGAAGATTTTCTTATAAAAAAATAAAAATAAAAATGAAAATACTACATGTGGAGATATCTTTCAATCATATTTTCAATAATCTTGCTGCTAATCCATCTTTAAAACCAAAGTCAATTTTCAACCCATGTTTATAGGCTCCAATTTCCAACCCCTACTTACTTTCAATGTTTGGGCTCCTTTCAACTCGTGCATATACTTTTAATGCATGAGCTCCACACTTAACTTGTGTTCACTTTCAATGTACAAGGCTCCACTTTCAATCATGTTTACTTATAATACAAGGCTTCACTAATATCAACATATGTTTTTATTTTTAACGCATAGGTCTTCAATTTTTAACCCAATCATGATAAGCAGCGGTGATATATGAAGATCGTGTGACGAGGGAAATCAAAATTATTTTGTCAGAAAATCAAGCCAAAAAGAGGAGATTTGTTAGGATTTTTTGTCCTGATTTTCTTACCAAAATTAAGTTATATTTTTTTTAAAAGGAAAATAAAGTAATACCATAATTATTTTTATTTTTCTTAAAAAGAAAATTATAAAACTTTTTTATATTTGGCAAACCTCTTTTTTGGAGGAAAGGTTTTGGAACTCTATAAATAGAATATCCCCCTTCTCATACGATAACACAATAGCATCCACAATGTAGTCATTTAAGAGTTTTTTTTAGGAGGAGATTTTCTCCAAATAGATTTTATGTTTTTTTTCAATATTAATTTTTAATATGTAGATCGTTTGACCAATCATATCAATAATATGTTTTTAGTATTATATTTTTGTTTGTTATCTGATTTATCATCTCTATCATTTATAAACTTTAAACTTCCACATAATGCATCTCGGAATCCAACAATATATGTTTGTCAAATATACCGTGAATTCACTGTCAAAAAGAAAAAACTTAAAATTGAATTTATTTAGTTTAATTTTAAATCCACCCCTATGGAAAATTTACACGTGTGGGTCAAGCCAAATGGATAGATTAGGACTAATCAAAATAGACAATGAATTATTTTGTTTGTTAGGATGTGAGACTTTAGTGACACATCGTATTATGCCATTCGTGTAGTTTCTTGAAACAATCACATGCAATGCACGTGACTCTTGTTCCTTCCCTAATACTTCCTTCGTTTCATAATAAATGGATTGTTTGATTTTGACACACAGATTAAGGATAAAACATTAAAGACATAACTTTCCATTTTTACCCTAAAAGCGGAAAAAACTGACCTTGTAATACCTTTTCAAAAGTTAATTAGTTGTCAAATCATAAGGGTAAATTTAGAAAAAAAATTAATGATTCACTTATTTTAAAATACCAATAAATACTCTAACAATTCACTTATTTTGAAACGGAGGAAGTATAAATTTAAAAATAATATAACATGAGATATTATTTAATTGGAAGGGGACAATATTGTCGAGTTCATTTCTTGCAACCTTAGTAATGTCATCTTTCTTTGTGTTGTAACTTGTAAGTGATGCAGCCATTACATAAATTCTATTTTATTTTATTTATGGGACCAAAACATTAGCCAAATTAAACAAGAATATAGTTTCCCTTGCCCATATTGGGAACATATGTCTCCACATTTTATTACTCATTCAATTTATGTGACATGTATACTTCAATTTTTTCGGTTATTAAACGTAATTTTTTTAAGTTGAAGATGATGAATTGTCTTTCTAATTTCAATTAGGAAGAGATAAGATTTACATACATCTATGCTTTCTAAATCTCACTTATAAAATCACGTAAGACGTGTTATTATTGTTGTATATTTTGAATTTTAACAGTTAAAGTTTTTCAGTTTTGATCGTGAATTCATATATGAAAATATTTTTAAAAATTTAAAAACAAAATTGGCGCATTTAGAGTATACAAAAGATACTATAAGTAGCAATAATTAACAATTTAAAATATTTATAAGTCATGTAAAAAGGACTATATTCTTGTCGATGTGAGCTTGTTTACGGCGTCAGTCCCAAATTTGAATAAAAGAGAAGGATTAGGTAAGCCAACAAACATCTTAAGATTTGTTAATTTACGATGAATTTTGTGATACAGAAATTGATTATGGTGTTTATAAGGCATATAAAAATTATGACAAAAGAAAAAACTTGTTTGACTTAAAAAATTGTGATCGAACAACCAACAATAATAATAATATCATAGTGTAATTTCATAAGTGGGGTCTTAAGAAGATAGAATATAAGCTCATAGAAGATAAAAACCCTCAACTTAACCGATATCATTTCGATGAAACAATATTTTTATGAAATTATCTTTATGGGACCAAACATAAATGAAACAAGAATTTTCCATTGCCCATATTGGGAACATATGTCTCCTAATTATTTTATTATTCTTATTCTATCTACTTTTTCGTATGGTTGTTAAGACATGAAGACACATCCTTGTTTCTTCCATGGTCCTTACTTCAAATTAATAATCATACATTGTTTTATTAATCCAAGAGTATATTAATTAGCTTCATGCATGCATGTAAACATAATTAAATAGATTTGCTTATTCAGAATTATTGATCGTCTCGTTTTAATTTTCGATGGTCTGAGGTTTTTGCTGTTTTGGGTAAAATCGTTTAGATTAACAAGAAATGGGATTAGCTAGGGAGGGGGGGGGGGGTATAGTTGGGGTTGTGGGAATCTTATGTTCAAGTTTTCAAGATGTGGATCCATTATTTAAATTAAATAGTAACGACAACCTTTGAATTATTTAGCATTTAACGCACGATATTTGTAAAATTATTGATTCAAATATGACATTTATTGATATATATTTGTATATTATGTTGACTATATCAGTATTAAAAAAATAAATGCGGCAAACTGCGGATAACAAAAGTGACGCTTTACCACTTGCACTAGATAGTGCTTTGGTATTATGGGTGACAAATTTAATATTTGACTATATTAATATATATATATATACCTATATACATAGAGTTTTCGTTGAAATTTACAGGTGGCATGTAATCCCACGGCAATGAATATAGATCCGCTCCTACACATTATATATATAGGAGAAATAGAGGTCTAGCACCCTTTTCCTTTCCTCTTTTCTCTTTATTTGTAGACAAATGCAGTCACGTAGTCTCTTATTCTTATCCCATTTTTCTTGCCATCCTGCTTTTGAAACATTTATTTTAAGTAAAAATTTAAACAAAAATGATTTTTTCTATTTAACGAAGACAAAAATAAAACTCTAGTTAAAATTTTCTGATGCCATTTGAATTAGTTAGGCAAGTAAATAGTACGAGGTATAATATACTAGTACTCTTTTCGTTTGTTTTTATTTTTTGCTTTTTGGTATGACATATTTATTAAGAAAACAATTATGATATGACTATTTTATCATACTATCTCTATTAGTTGATGTTTAGAGTAATTAATATGTTTTGAAAATGGCTTAAAAAATAATTAATATTAAAGATAAAATAAAAAAAATTATTATCTTAACTTAATATATTAAAAATAATAAATAAATATAAAAATTTAATCAAAAATTAATAACAAATAAAAGCGAGTGGACTAACCAATTTCTTAAGAATTGAATTGCATAAGTTCAAACTACAAAGACATGCAAAATGCATTGAATGGTTTTTATGACGAAGAAACACCAATGTTCAAACTTCAAAGCATGTCTGGAGGAAGGAGTACAAATTTACATGAATTGGGAACTTTAGTGGACCCTTCTTTTGTTTTGCCTTTCCCTTAAGCTTTTGAAAGTGTTTGTTAGAAGTCTGCATTTTATAGTATTTATTTTATTTTGAGATAATACATAAATATGATACTAAATTTGACATTAAATTATAACTTTGATCTTAAACTTTGACAGTGTACAAATATGATCTTTAACTATTCAAAACTGCACAAATATGATCTTCAATCCTACGTGACAAAACGCATGTTCAACACGCAAAACTAGGTGCGTCCAACTTAAAATCTAAGGGCATAATACATAAATATGACCCTAAACTTAACACCAAATTATAACTTTGATCTTGAACTTTAACAGTGCACAAATATGACCTTTAACTATTCAAAACTGCACAAATATGACATTTAAATGACTTTTCACTATTATTTTTTTATTATTTTTGGCTCAAAGATTAAAATGACATCTAATTTCTTTTGTCATTGCAGAAAAAGAGCAATATTGACGATTTATTAATTAGGTGGATTTGCGTCATACGAAAAAGTCGCGCGGGTATGTATACATATTATAAAGCAGAGGGTGAATTTAAGTTATATAATATATCTAAATATAATTTATTTAAATATTAAATTAAAGATGAAACTATACTAATAGTAAAAAAAATTATAGTTTTAATAAAACGTTATTCAATTAACGTTATTAAGGATAATAGTAGCAATATATTAAATTAACGTTAACAAATTAACATTATTAAAATGTTATTAAATTAACTTTATTAAATTAACGCAGGGGCGGACCTACGTGGTTGCCATGGGGTTCACCCGAACCCCCTCGGTAAAAAAAATTACGTTGTATATATAAGGTAGAAAATCTATATTTATGTACGTATATTAATGTTGAACCACATGAAACAAGATACTTAGATAGCCCAGTGATGTTATTTGCTTTTTTTGGGCGCTTCCTTCAGCCTACTGCATGGGTTCGATCCTTAAATAAATAAATAAATAAATAAATAAATAATAATAATAATAATAATAATAATAACGACGCCGTTTTAACACAAAACCCAAAACTTTGACAGTACACAAATATGACCTTTAACTATTCAAAATTGTACAAATATAACCTCCCTCCAAGTCAACCCTTTTAACGATGTGGCACCGTGTGATTGGATTACCTTTCCACATAGGCACGAGTGAAACTCACACATGGGGGTTGCAAAATTAGAGGTCATATTTGTTCAGGTTTTGAATAGTTAAAGGTACTATTTGTGCACTATCAAAGTTTAAGATCAAAATTATAATTTGGCGTCAAGTTTAGGGTCATATTTATGTATTATCTCTTTTATTTTTATTAAGAAGTACTAAATGCATTTTCCAACACTTAAACGATTTATAGTAATAAAGATAATATAAGAAAATTATTATATATTAATTATTTTTTAGAAAATATAGTAGATTAAAGAGGAATAAGTAATACATGGACGTAGAGAGGGAATACTTCTTTTGAAATTGAGTAACTCAAATTTTACCATAAAATTTCATTTTGAGAAATAAAATATAATCTATCCGAGTCAATTTCATAGCAAGAACTCAAATTTGAGATTTTTAATAAAAAATAAAGAAATTTATACTTTATTAATTCGATCGAACTTAGTAGTCTTAGTCCAACCCTTGTATTGCTATAATTATTAAATATGAATAATACTAATTTAGAATCAGGAACATAAATGAAAAAGTCTCAAATTATAAGGTTCAAATTTTGATACTACCTTATAAAAAAATAAAATTTCAAACTATAAAGTTCAAATTCTGATACGACCTTTGATGTTTAAAACACAAATCAATCGAATAAATAATTTTGATTAAACTCTATAATTTTATAAAACTCCTATTCAGTACATGCAAAAATAATTTGAACGCGTAAAAGTTTAACTTCATAAATTTTAAATTTTAATGTGACGTTATCGTAAATCTTTTAAACTTTATTTTTGGTAAGGAAGAAAGAAACACAACACATTTTTGGCCTAGTATATACTCCTTTCGTTTCATTTTACTCGTCCTAAGTTTTTTAATTTATTATCTTATTTTACTTATTCTTTTTTATTTATCAAAACAAGATAATTTTTTTTCCATTATACCCTTAGTGTAATTGAGTACTCCTTATTATTAGCATTCTTGAAAAATGTTGCAAAGAGGACTACCATTAAGAGTACATTATTAAGAATATAAATGGTGATTTTGTATTAGTCATCCATCAATATTGAAACTAACAACAAGCCACAATTAAAAAAGGTAAAATGGTAAAATTATATTACCAATTATTATTTTTCTAATAGCTATGTCATCCCAATTTGGGATGAGTAAAATGAAACGGAGGGAGTAAGTGGGTAGGGGGAAATGACTCAGAAATCTAGGGTTTTGGCTGGTATTGGACTTTAATTTTGTTTGCTTTCACGCTCCCCCACAATGAGTGTAGTTTCATCGTATAAGTAGACAAATAGTATACTATTTATTTACTTTGTCAGTCTTTGTGTATGCACTAAATCCAGTAATCAGTAAACACTATTTCAAATAAAAAGATATAAGTATATAATAGGATAAATTGCGATATATATATATAAATTTATCCGAACGCCAAAAATATATATAAAAAGATGTCCAAGTGTTGTAAATATTTATCAATTATGATTGACAAGCTAAATCAATTTTGGCCGCATTTAAATCTGTTGATCTAGTTGATGAAGACCAAATCATATTACTCTATTACCAGAAGTAGGCCATAATGAGGAAAATAGTTCCAGGGCTGTGAGATTATTTTATCCCGTATTTAGTTGATGAGATAAGTTAATAAAGGGATTACTTATCCCGCCATTTGTGCCTTAGTGATTGTATAAGTTATCTCATACATATGGTGGAATAACTAATCTCAGGATAATTAATTTCAGGATTAATTATTTCGAGATAACTTGTTCTCAACCTAACGACCCCGGTATGAACGAATAAGATGTTTCCTCTTTTTTCTCATGTTTTTTTGGTTTAAATATTTTTCAAATGGATTTATTTTCCTTAAATTTAAAGAAAATTACTTGCCTTCATAAAGTTAGAAGATCGTTTTTCAAAACTTCCTTTCAACGTCACGATCGTTTTTCAAAACTTCCTTTCAACGTCACCACCAGACTCTTGAAATCAGACTCTTAGTCATGACCTTGACTACAGTCTTGACTCTCAATCCGAATTCCTGATTCTCAACCCTAATTTGAATCAGGTTGGATCCTTGGTCAGCATCAAAAGTCAAGTCCCAAGTCGGGGTCGAGCGTTAGGACCCCATTCAGGGTTAGAAGTCTGATTTAGATCGGACTTTAAGTCTCGAGTCGGGGTCAGTCGGGGTCTCAGGTTGAAGTTGGAGTCGGTCAAGGTCTCGAGTTAGAGTTGGAGTCTCGAGTCAGACTCGATCGGGGTCTTAAGATAGGAGTCGATTAAGAATTGGGTTAGGGTTCGTGGTCCAAATTTTGATTTGGAGTCGAAGTTGAGGTCTCGAGTGTAAGTTGGCTTTGATAGTCAGGATTGGGGTCGATATTTAGGTCATGAGTTGGGGTCAAGAGTCAAGGTCGAGAATCAAGATTAGGATTATATTCTAAATCGGGAGTTGGTAACCGGGTTTGGAGTCAGGCAGGGATCAGGAGTCGAGGTCAAGGTCAGGGTTAGGCCTAAGTTAATAGTTAGGGTCGGGAGTCAGAAGTTGTGGTCGAGATCGAAAGTCAGGTCCGTCAAAAATAGGGATCAGGAGTTGGGGTCGGTTGGGGTCTAGGTCGGGAGTTGTTAGGGTTTTTCCCCTGATTTTCTTACCAAATTTAAGTTTTACTTTTCTTAGAAGTAAAATAAAAGTAACACCATGATTACTTTTACTTATCCTGAAAGGAAAATATAAAACTTTTTCATATTTGAGAAACCTCTTTCTTGGAGGAATGGTTTTGGAACTCTATAAATAGAAGACCCCTTTCTCATATCATAACACAATAGCATCCACAATGTAGTTGTTTAATAGGCTTTGTTTAGGGGGAGATTTTCTCTCAATAGATTTTAAGTTTTTCAATATTATTTTTAATATGCAAGTCGTTTAACCAAACATATCAATTATATTTTTTAGTATTATATTTTTCTTTGTCGTCTGATTTATTGTCTAATGATTTGCAAACTATAAGCTTCCGCATGACGCCCTCTCTATTTTGAACCCAATAAGTGGTATCAAAGCCAATGGTTCAAAGATCAGATGGTTCGATTGAGGATATTTTAAGATCAAAGTTGTAACAAATTTGATGATAATGAAGATATATGTCCAAAAACTATATATGGAGACGATTTTTAGTCCTATTTTCAACAATCCTGTTGTTACATATTTGAAAATAAAGCTTACTTTTAACCCAACAAAGGGCTCCAATATTTTTAACCTGAAAAGGGGTTGATATATTTTAACGCCAAAAGGCTCAATTTTTAAAGCATGTCAAACAACAGTGATTATCACTACTAGAAAACTGTAAATTACAGGAATTTCACCTAGGGAATAATATCGCAGGAAATACATGCGAATTTACCTATGAAAATATTAAATTCCTCAACATTAAAATATATTACCTGCGAACTATATATTTGCAACAAATTTCGCAGGTAAATTTGGCGTCATATTGTACAAATTTCGTACTTGCGACATTACCTGGGGAAATATATTGGCGGGTATTTTATCTCTAGGTAAATCCGTAGGTTTATGGACAATATATATATTTTTTAAATCCGTAGAAAAATTCCCAGGTAATTTATCCTACGAATTTACTGAGAGATATTTTAGTGAAAATTTATTTAATGGATTTTATTACCTAGAAAATTGTTTGGCGACTTTGTGCTGCAAATTTTGCTGGGGATTTATTCTTGGGGATTTACTTGAGAAATTATTACTTGCGACATTACCTGGGGAGATATATCGGAGGATAGTTTATCCCTAGGTAAATCCACAGGTATATAGACAAATATATATATTTTTTTAAATCCATAGAAAAATCTCAGGTAATTTATCCTACGAATTTACTTAGAGATATTTTGGTGAAAATTTATGTAATGAATTTTATTACCTGAGAAATTATTTGAAGATTTTATGCTACGAATTTTGCTGGGGATTTACCTGCGAAATTATTACTTGCGGCATTATCTGAGAAAATGTATCGGTGGATATTTTACCTCTAGGTAAATCCGCAGGTATATGAAAAATATATATATTTTAAATTCATAGAAAAATACCCAGTTAATTTATCCTATGAATTTACGTAGAGATATTTTGATAGAAATTTATGTAATAGATTTTATTACCTAGAAAATTATTTGGGGATTTTGTTCTGCGAATTTTACTGGGAATTTATTCTTGGAGATTTACCTGCAAAATTATTACTTGAAAAATTATTGGGGGATTGTGTTGCTACAAATTTAGCTGAAATTATTTCTTGAGGATTTACCTACGAAATTATTACTTGAAAAATTATTGGGGGATTGTGTTGCTACAAATTTAGCTGAAACTATTTCTTGGGGATTTACATAGGATATTTGTGACTTGAAAATTTTAAATAGGAAAAGGATAAACTTGAAGAATGAAAAAACATAAAATAAAAAAAAAATAGACATTAAATCGGTGAACACGTATAACCAAGTAAAAGATGCTCAAGAAATTAAAATTAGTTTGTTGACATAGATGGTATCACAGATGTATTCGAGCCGAATAAACCTTAGCTTGACTCGTTATGTTATTACCAAAAAATTAAAGAGGTGAAATTTCGTTGGCCTAAGATAGGGTGAAAAACGACTCAGGGCTCAAATAGAGCGTGCTTTTCTATTGGTTAATTTAAATATAATTGTAAGGCATCATACTACGCACGACAATAAAATATATCAATATAATATACATTTAGGAGTCGTTTGATGTGAGATATAAGGTATAATAATTACGAAATAAAATAAAAAATTAATTTATTTTACATTTAGTTGAAAGTATTAGGTAGTTTCAGAATTATATATATGATGAAATTAGGGGTGAGCATTCTGTTTGTTCGATTTGCTTGTTTAATATCGGTTCATCTTTTCAATTTTCGAATTAACGAAAATGACAGCCGTAATCAAACCAAAATAAATTCGATTCGATTTCCATAAATTTGGTTTAGTTTTTTCGAATTTTTATTTCGATTTTGAAGATTAAAGTAGTGAGACTTTCTTTGTCATGACCGAGCATTTAAAATTTGTGATTTCTTTTTAGAAAAAATATTTTTTCTCAAGACTATTTTTCATTTTCAAATATAAATAACTCAACATGGATGAAATGAAATGAAACAATGGGAAAACATTATTTATACTGAATATATAAAATAAAAAATATATATATAAATATAAAATTTATATTTATAATAAAATTTATATATTATTGTTATCATTGATTTTAAAGTAATATATTATGTGTCATATTTTTAGTTACACAATTTATTCATAACTAATCTGAGAATAATTATATTATTTATTTTACTATTATTATTATTGTTGTATTAATCCGAAATCTTAGTCAATTTAATTTTTCAATTTATTTATTTTCTATTATGATTTTGCCAATTTGTAACAATTTTAGCCTAATTTTAGCCAATTTATTACAATTCTAGCCCAAATTGTATTCAATTGAACCCAATTTCAAATTTCATTCAATTTTTTAACCAAATTCTTAATCTTTAGATCTCAACTGTCGATCAATATTTATTTATTATTATTACATTTATTTTTAATATTAATTTTATATAGTTACTATATTTATTAAATATCAACCTAATTCAATTTAATTTTTCTAATTTATTTAAATTCTAGCCATTTATACTCAATTTGTGTCAATTGAGTTTAATTTGACTCAATCAAAATCCTCAATTTAATTTTTTTAACTCAATAGCTAATCCCAATTTGACTCATCTCCTCAATTCTAATCTCAATCGTTCATCATATTTGATCAATGATCAATATTAAATTAATCTTCACTAATATTTTTCTTGAAATTGAACAGATTCAAACTATTTTTCTTGAACCGATGGTCTATTGGAAATAACCTGTCTACCTTAGCAGTATGGTCTGCATACACTGTACCCTCCATGGATCTCAAATTGGGGGAATAAATAGGGTTAGTTGTGTTGACGCCCAATTTTGACCTCCCGATACCCCTCTTAGACTATTATTTTAGCAAAATTATTAATTTTAAATGTTGATATTTTCTACGCATTATTTTGATATCAAATAAATATTAACGTGTCACATTCATGATTTGAAAATATATGATTTATATTTATATTGTTATTTTTTACATTATATAATATTTTACGTAATTTTACTAATATTTACTAAATCATTTCTGCAATTATACATGGCCATAATTTACAAACATGCAATTATACATGCCCATAATTTACAAACATTGTGTATTATTATTATTATTATTATTATTACTACTACTACTACTACTACTACTACTACTACTATTACTACTACTACGTCTTTCCTACATTTATTAAACAACATCTTAAGTCAATTCAATTTACCCAACTTATGTAATGTCTAGCCTAATTCTTATTCAATTAATATCAATTTTAGTCAGAATTGATATTTATTCGAGCTGAATAAATCTTAGCTTGACTCAATTTTAAAAATACTTATAAAACTCACACGAGTTGATCAAGTAGCTGAATATGGTATCAAAGAAGTATTTGAGCTGATCATCAATCTTAGCTTGACTCGTTATTGAGATCAAGAAATTAATGGTCATCAACGACGGATAAGCAATTCAAGATTAACTAACACCTCTACCCAAATGCACGTAAAATAGGTGTCGTCGACATGTCTGCTTCTTCACCTACTTTAGCTAGTCCGTGATTTTACTATATTACACCCTAATTAATTATTATATGTCATTTACATATAAAAAAATTAATAATATTTAATAAAAAATAAAATAGACATTTATAACATGTCTGCTTCAGCTGTTGTTGACACCTAATTTTGACCTCTTGATGCTCTCTAAGACTGTTATTTTATTAAAATTGTTTAATATCAAATATTAATACTTTACACATTATTCTTGTAAAATATAATTAACGGCGTGTCGCACCCATGATTTAAAAATATGCAAGTTATTTTTTTTATTAATTTTCATTATTATTTTTATAATTTATTAATTCAAATATAATATATTTTTTTATTTTAAATAATTTTATTAATATTTATCATATGCACACTCACAATTTACAAATATAATTTTTAGTTTTCATTATTATTATTATTATTATTATTATTTATTTTTATTATAGCAATCCTTTTTTTTTATTATTTATTTATTTAATTTTTCAACTTATTTATTTTTAACTTAATTTTGCCATTTTATGATAATTTTAGTCTAGATTTTGCCCACTTGAGTTTAATTTTAACTCTCCAATTCAATTATCGCCCAATTTTAAATATCTTGTAACTTTAAATCTCAGGCATAAATTAAATTGATCAATGGCTGAGATTGATTCTTGTAACGCCCTGAAAATCTACCCCGAGATGTCATACGGTGCTTAGGACCACAAGTGATCCCAAGCTAACCCTTCTATCGGCATAACTCATAAGCAACTGAATGATATGCATAAATGACTAAGTTTACTGTGCGAAAACATAATAATGGTGGAATCTGAGAAAAATACATTACTGATATAAATTTTACATTCTGATAAAGTCTGAAAAAGGGACTGAAAATACATAACTGACTCTAACTGACATCTGTGAAGCCTCTACTATATTGACTATAGATAGCTGAAACGCGACTCCAACTATCACTAATCAATACATGAGAGAATAAAATACATAAATAACATCTAACTTAAGTCCCCAAAATAGGATGACTCATCATCTGCTGGCTGGAATTTGCAAGCTGTCTGAATATGGTATGCGTGCTATAACTGAACTGATACCTACATTATGAGACAATGTAGCACATAGACATATATGTGGATCGGTACTTTGAGGATGTACTGAGTATATGGGGATAAAATGCATAAGTAAAACATAATATTATCATCATAATTTATAAAATAATGCATGCTAAATGTAAATGACTCACATAAGATGGAATATCTAAAATACTGAAAATAATAATCATGAGAAACAAATCATACTTGTAAATCTAGTGAGCCATAATAATTAGTTCTAAAAGTTGTGTTAATACTCTGTCTTAAAATCATATTGTCTAAGTGTAGAAAGGACTCACTTCTAAGTCTGAAATCTGAAAACTGAAATCTGTAACTCTTATCTTTCTATAAAGCATAATCTGAGTAAAACTTATGAACCTTTACACTTAATCTTCTAAAATCTGGAAAATACCTTATCTTAGGGCTTAAAATCTTAAAATCATAACTTCCAAAACATATACTTTTATCTTATATCTTTAAATCAATAGACTGTTGAAGAGTGGAGGACATCTGTTGGGAGGTTCTTCTAACCGACGTACACCATGTGAGCATCTATGGAGTCCCACGTCTGGCCCCCGTTAGGTAGGGCTGTTCTACCCTTGCCATCGGAATAAAACTTCTTTCTTAAGTGATCACAATCCGAGTCATCCATATAGAAGTGGAAATAATCTGAATCCTATGTTGACACGTAGTTCTGGGGTATAAAATTGTAGTAACCTACCCATCTCGGTGCTAAATACTACTCCCATTCTATGCTCAAAATCATAAGAAATTCACTTTATAAATAGCACAAGGGTTTACAAGAAAACCAATTATGCTTTTCTTTCTTTAAATCTCAAGTTATCTGAACAAAGTGGATTCTTATCTTAGCTTAGGACCAAAAGGTCAAATCTTTGTCAAAATCTATGAGTAATCTTATTTGAGGGTGCTCATAGCACAAATAATCTTGAAATAACAATCTTAAATTGGGGTTTAATGACCCATGCATCAATCTCACGTTAAAACATCTAAAAATTCATGCTTGATAATGTAAACACTTATAATTCATCATAAAATTTGGAAATTACTGCACAATGCATAGAAATATGAATAAAGTCATGTAATTCAACTTCTAAATCATAGGAAATCTCATAATCTTGCAAATAATGATAATAGGTATAAACCCTAACTTAAATTTCATGGAAAATCTCATAAATTGCAGTAAATTTGTAATTAAAATAAAGTTTTTGGCACAAGGATGAAAGAATTATCCTTGCTCAAACCCCACATACCTTGATTGAAGATTGGATGAAGAATCTTTAAATATTGATTCCTAATTGAGTTCTTGAAGATGGGGTCTTGACTATCTTGTCTTGGCAATCTTCAATCTAAAGCTTTCTTGGAAAACCTATGGTGGAATTTGATTTTTTGGAGAAGTGGCTTTTGGTTTCTAAAGTTTTGCTTTTGAAGAGAATGGTGAATAGTAAGCAAAAATGCTTGGAAATATGATTAATTCTATGTTTAAGACGGATTGGGGCCTTGGGAATTGACCAAAATATCCTTTTTAAATTCCCAGATGAAACTAGAAAAAATGACCCAAAATTTTGATTTGGCTGGCCACCGCAACGCGCCACAATCGCGGTGGCTCACTGGAAAAGGACAAGTGGGAACTGGACTTTCTCCGCGATGCGAAGCTATCGTGGTTCCCTATAGTTTTGCTATTTTGGCCACTGACGCGACATGCCACTATCGCGTAGGCTTGCTGGAAATTGACAAATATGAAATGGGACTCCTCAATGGCGCGGTGAAATCATGGAATCTCACTGGAATTTGACAACTGCCAATTTTCTTAGCTCCGCGACGCGCTGAGAGTCTAGGTGACACACTGTCAGCTTAAAAATGCCATAACTCCTTCACCGAGTGTCGGATTTAGGCAAATTTGGTATCGATGAAAAGCTTAGTCAATTTCCCACATAATGAAAAGTCGAAATCTTGAAAATTTCACATGAAATAAATATTATTCATTTTGAAAGTTATCCTTTAACATTCTAGGAACGAATTTAAGCTAGAAAAGTTTGGGGTATTACAATTCTCTATCTCTTTCCTTTTTAAAATACCAAAAAACAAACTCTAACCATTTTTTACCAACAACAACTGCTTTCTTCTCTCTCCCTACGCTCTTCTTTATCTCTCTAAACTTCACCATTACATTCGTCCATTTCTTCTTCTCTGGCTAACCGCATCACCATTGTTGCCACTACTCCGACGCTTCTTCTCTCTCTCATACCACCGATGACTCCACTAGTCAAGCTAACACCGTCGCCGCCGACCATCTCTCCTTCTTAAAAGCTTTATCGCCATTGCCATTGTGCAGCAGCTACACGACTGATGGGAATGCAATCACCGCTGCCCATCCGTACCAATAAACCCATGCCGCCCTCGCCTCTCATCCATCCAGAAAACAACTGCTCTACCCATTTCTGACAAAAATCAGTCCGACCACAGGAGAATATGTAATCTTCATGACGGATTCTTAAGAAGTCGTCCAAGGTTTGGTTTCCTGTTTTAATTTTTTAAGGTACCATCATCTCATATTCCTTTTTCTTTTTAACATTTTCTTTAGATTTGAACGTGATGAAATTTGATTATGAATTTTTAGTTGATCCTTGCAATTTCATATGTCTATGTGCTTAGATTCACTTATACAAAAATGCCTAGTTCTTGTGGGCTCTTATTAACATTATTTTAAAGTTTGTGATCGCTTTTTAGGGGGTTTGTTATTCCATTTGCTAGGCTGATTTTATAAATTCATTGGTTGTGAATACCGTGGCATGTCTATTCTTGTTACGTTATAAATTCTTTTCCTTTAATTGGTGAAAGAATGATGCTTTCTTTTTCTGTAACTATAGTATGCTTAGATGTCGTTTGACAACTTGCTTAATTGAGTATTTTAAATTGCTTAGATGTGGTATGTTTAATGGTTTGACAGGTTTGACAGCCTGCTTAATGACTTAAAATGTTTAGGTGTAGTTTCTTGAATTATGAAATAGTTACTTGTGTTTTGAATTTAGGTACTTGAAATGTGAACTTTTGTTTTGAATTTAGTAACGTGTGGTCACTTGATAAGTGAATTAACGACTTGAAAATGTGCGAGTGTAGGTACTTGAAAGGTGATCTTGTGTTTTGAATTTACTAAAGTGTGGTCACTTGAGGAGTGACTTACTGACTTGAAAATGTGTAAGTGTAGGTACTTGAAAGGTGAATTAGTAACTTGTTAAGTAAATTAGGGACTTAAATTTTTTTTAAGTGTAGTTACTTGAATTATGAATTAGTGACTTGTGTTTTGAATTTAGGTACTTGAAAATTATGTTTAAGTGTGTTTTGACGGAATTTAGCATAGATATATAGTTACTTGAAAATGATTAAGTATAGTGACTTGAAATGTGAATTAGTTAATTGAAAATAGTCAAGTGTAGTGATTTGAAATGCGCATTAGTGACTTGAAAATGTTATAAGTGTAGTGACTTGCAATGTAAATTAGTTATTTGAAAATGGTTAAGCGTAGTGACTTGAAGTGTATAGTAGTGACTTGAAAATGGTCAAGTGTAGTTACTTGAAATGAGAATTAGTTACTTGAAAATGGTTAAGTGTAGTCATTTGAAATTGTGAACTTGTGACTTGATAATGATTAAGTGTAGTTACTTGAAATGTATACTTGTGACTTTAAAATGATTAAGTGTAGTGACTTGAAATGTATACTAGTGACTTTAAAATGGTTAAGTGTAGTCATTTAAAATTGTGAACTTGTGACTTGAAAATGATTAAGTGTAGTTACTTGAAATATATACTTGTGACTTTAAAATGGTGAAGTGTAGTGACTTGAAATGTGTACTTGTGACTAGAAAATGGTTAAGTGTAGTTACTTGAAATGTGAACTAGTGACTTTAAAATGATTTAAGTATAGAGACTTGAAATGTGTACTAGTGACTTGCAAATAGCTAATTGTAGTTACTTGAAAATGGTTAAGTATAGTGACTTGAAATATGTACTAGTGACTTGAAAATGGTTAAGTGTAGTTACTTGAAAGTGGTTAAGTATAGTGACTTGAAATGAATGATTAAGTGTAGTGACTTGACAATGATTAAGTATAGTTATTTGAAATGTGAAGTAGTTAGTTGAAAATGGTTAAGTATAATTATTTGAAATGTGAAGTAGTTACTTGAAAATGGTCAAGTATAGTGAATTGAAATGTGAATTAATTATTTGAAAATGGTCAAGTGTAGTGACTTGAAATGTGTACTAGTGACTTAAAAATAGTTAAGTGTAGTGACTTGAAATGTGAATTAGTTACTTGAAAATTGTCAAGTGTAGTGACTTGAAAATGATTAAATGTAGTTACTTGAAAATGGTTAAGTATAGTGACTTAGAATGTCAGCTATTTGAAAATGGTTTGAGTGCAGAGACTTGAAATATGTACTAGTAACTTAAACTGTGAATAAGTTATTTGAAAATTATTAAGTGTAGTGACTTGAAAATAATTAAGTGTAGTTACTTGAAATTGCAAACTTGTGACTTGAAAATTGTTAAGTATAGTCACTTGAAATGTGTACTAATAACTTGAAAATAATAGAGTATAGTTACAAAATAAATATGCTTGGTAATATGTAAAGATATCTACTTTGAGAATTTTTCATTGAGTAACTCTTCTTGTATAATTCATTGCAGTGTACCTGACAATGTATAATCTATTGCAGTGTATCTTGTATAATTTATTTGACCGGGTTCGGAGTTTTAACAAATAAGAAAAGAGTTTTCTTCACATTAAGTGTTAAATACATGTTACCACTTGAACCTTTCCTCTTATTCTCTTATTCTTCTAATTTCATCGTATGTTATCTTAATAGGAAAAGTCATAAAAATAGTCACAATAATTTAAAAAATCAACTTTGAGTTTATGATGTTTTATATGCTAATATATACATGTTTATATTTGTTGATTGTTATGATTTTATTTGATACTATAATGTCATATAATTTATGCTAATAATGTATTTTTAGCACTTTTTATAGCCTGAATTAACATATTCTTATGCAGAATGAGTTTGAAAGAAAGAAACAAGAAATATTAATTGCTCAAAGTACATCAATTGTGGAAGGAGGATGAGAAAGGAATTGAACTTGTTGATGAAGCATGTATACAATAAATCATCTTCAAATGATGAACGTCCATCTCAAGAAGACAACCAAGCTTATGAGAATGAAAGTGATTCTGACCCTGATGGTTGATAGTTTTATTGACGATTCAAGTTTGAAATATTTTATTTTGGACCACTTAAGAATCATTCATTATTGACGTGGATGTTACGAATTAGGTTTTTTTGTTTACTGTAATGGTTTACATTAGACTTATATTGAATAATGTTTTTTTGAGAATTATTGGAGGTTTTGAATAGATTTTTGACTAATTGTGAAATGTTTCTAGTAATTTACGTGTGAATTATTACTTGGAAATTTTCATGGGATGTACATGCTAAATATTCATGAATTTTTTTGAGAAAATTTATTCTTGTGAATTTACTTGGGGCATTTCATACGAATTTTCTTGCAAAATAGTTTCATAAATATCCGCAAGAAATTTTCTTTTGTTAATTAGAAATTTTCACCTCTAAATTTCCTTCGGATTTACTTGGGAATCTTCGTGGAGAGTAATTTATGATTTTTTTCGTAAAAATCCGCAGGTAAAATCCTTTTTTATGAAATTTTATCAAAAAATTCATGCAAAATTTTGATAGTTAATCACAAATAAATCTGCAAATGACGTACCTGCAGATTTATTTCCGCAACTAAATTACCTAGAGATTTTATAAATCCGCAGGTAATAATTACCTGCGAATTTATTTTTGCAGCTAAATTATCTAGGATTTTATAAATCCACATGTAATAATTACCTACAAAGGTATTTCGTTTGGATTCTAATTGGAAAGAAAATCCGCAGGTAATCAAATTACTTGAGAATTTTACCACATTATCCCTATGAAAATCCAAGGTAATAAACATTTTTCTTGTAGTATATGTGAAGAACGAAGATCATGCACAAGAAGAAGGAGGTCATGAATATTTTGCAGAAAATCAAGCCAAAAAAGGGAGAGTTGTTAGGATTTTTGCCTTAATTTTCTAACCAAATTTAAGTTTTACTTTTCTTAGAAGTAAAATAAAAGTAATATCATAATTACTTTTACTAGATTTTAAATTTTTCAATATATTTTTCTTTTTCGTCTTATTTATCATATAATGATTTGCAAACTATAAGCTTCCGCATGACGCCCTCTCGATTTCGAACCCAACAAGAGTCAGGGTCAAGAGTTGAGATCTAGAGTCAGTCTCAAGTCGAGGTCGATAATTGGGTTTCAAATCATGGGTTGGGGTCGAGAGTCGAGTGTCGGGGTTGGATAATGCTAGGTCTCAATCGAGGTGAAGAGTCGCGTTTTGTGACGGATTGGCTATCAGGGTTTTAGATTATGGTTGAGTCCTGTGTCATTAGTACTTATCCGTATTATACCTAAATTATCTAGAGATAATACTATCTTTTTATTCATCAAAACTAGAATATAAGTAAGAAAATAAGTATTTTCTAAGAAAACATTTTTTATGAAAATATTTTTGTTCATACCAAACCCAACCTTAGATTTTTTTTTTTTTTTTTTTTTTTTTTTATAATTGTGGTATTCGAGTCCATTTTATTGCACCTTGATTAATTTCATGAAATATTCGTCACATCTCACCAGCAGCAGTGGGTATATGTAAGAAATTAAATGAGAAGAAATCATTTATATATTTGTCTTCCTAGATTTTGAACCTGAAGTCTCATTGTTCTCAACTCACTTTACTGACCAATATAACATTGGTGCACTTAGGGGTAGTTTGGTACATGAGATATCCTAGAGTTAAGTTTGGAATTAGATTTATATTGTGTTTGTTTGCCAAAAAAATAATTTATACCGTTAATCAAATACAATATAAATCTAATTCCAAACTTAATCCTAGAATTTCCCATTTTATTCCATTCAACTTGAAATTATTTTATCTCACTTTCTAGGTGGATAAATTAACCAAGAATTATAACTTTAAGACTATAATACCGAGATAATTTAATCCGAATACCAAACGAGTCCTCAGACTTCAATTTTTCTTACCCGGAAAAGGTCAAGATAGTATCACCAAACTTTAATTCAAGGCAATTCCTTTCCCAAAAAAGTGAATACATGATCAAGTTGTGCAAGCTCAGCTTAGAACCAGAAAAAGAATTAGCCAGGACAAGTTTGAACAATTTCTGACTGAATGAAATGTTGGATCAGAGAAAAATAAAGATAGGATTCAAAGATGTAAGAATTTAAGTTTATTTACATGCAATCTAAGAATTATTTACACACTCAAATCACTTAAAAAGAATGACTCAGCACATCGATAACCCTCTTAAGTTTAATAACAAGTTTTACTTGAACTCACAAATTATGATTTGTTCAAATTAAACAGTTAAAAACATGATAAAGTATTTCTATTAGACATTTACGGATCAACTTTTAGAAAAAATTTTAATTCATATTCTCTATTATCAAGTGCCTATTATATAAATACGTTAACTATTTAAAACATATTTTTATTTAATTATACGAACTATATATCCTCAATTGAAACATGTCTTGAGGTTTTTAAGACTTAGCTATCTTTCTTATCATCCACAATTACATATAGAAGCATTGAAACGCAACATGTAGATAACAGATTCATATGAATTTAGTATTTTTAACACAAAGCACAATATAAATTTAGTATTTTTAACACAAAGCACAAATTTATGTACAAAAATTTACTACTAAAATCCTAATAAATTGTAATTTTGAACTAATAATTTTATAAATAAAATAAATTTGATATTAAAAATCTTAGAAATTAAATTCATAAAATTCAAATTTTAATTCCATATATCAATATCTACCTTTTTTGGTTGACATTTTGAGTGTGTAGGAGTTAACTCAAATCCAAAATTGGAAAGCATGCAATTACTTTCTTTGTAAAATGAAAATTGTTACCCTTACAAGGGGGAAAATAAAATGCATGCACGCGCACTAAGTGCGTGTACAATTTAGCAACACATTAAATAATAAAGGACTTATTGTCTGCCCAAAAAGGGATTCTAGGTGTTCCATTTGGGTCGGCTAAAAGTATAGCAATGATGTAGACATACTTGAGAAACTCTTGCCCCTTCTTCACTTCTTTGTCTAGTTTCCCCCCCATCCCTCCATGTCCCCTTGGGGTGTGGGGTGTGGGGTGTGGGGTGTGGGGGTGAGTGGGTGAACTTACATGTAATTATACAAATACACACAAAACTCCTATATATATGTTTGCAAGTGTGTATCAACTATTTATTTCTTAACAAGGATCCTCAAGAGTCAAGACTAAGCTAAGTGTCTCAAGAAGTCGGATAATATGATGGAGCTACAATTGGGGCTAGCACTTTGTGGCAATTCAGCAAAAGGGTATAATCTTGATGACTTCAATATTGGATCGTTGTGTGGGAATTTCAATTTGAACAACAATATCATGAAAGGTAGCTCAAGTGAAATTCTTGATGTTCAAGATGAAAATAATGTCCAAGTTCTTCAGACTCTGCCTTTGCTTGTTTGGGACAAAGATGATGCTGATGGTCACAATGAATCACAAAGGTATAATATAATTTTAAAAAATTTACTTGCATTTCTTTGACTTCTAGTCAAAATATGAATTTTGAACCCGTATGGCTCGTTTGGTAAGTAGATTAATATCATGTTTGGTCGATGGTATTAATTTGTTTCACGTTTAATTTATATCGTATATCAAACTTAATTGTGAAACCAAAAGACCCATAAAGTATTATAGGTTGTGAACTATAAATCCTGAATTGAACTCTGATTATTAGTAATTATATTTTTGTTGTGTTAGTTTGTGAATATTTCAAGAAATGTTAACATTGTTTTGCATTTGATTGAAACAGAAAAGATGGGGATGAAAATGGGATGGTGGGCTGGCCACCAGTTAATGCATTAAGGAAGAAGCTCTGCCACCAGAGCCGCCACCGCCTCTATGCCGGTGCAATGAACTACGTCACGGTGAAGAATGGTGGCGTTGGCGGCGGTGGCAGAGGATCAAATTGTTACAAGTATGTGAAAGTGAAAATGGAAGGAATTGGAATTGCAAGGAAAATTGACTTGAGTAATTTTCAATCTTATGGGACACTTACTGATACCTTAATTTCCATGTTTGGAAAAAGTGAGTATAATAAACTCTTAGCAAAATTTCTTGTTTTTTCTTTCCTGTTATTTCATTTTCCAAATTTGGATTTCTTTTGGTGTATAATTTAGGTAAACTTGAATGTTATTTATTTCGATGTATAGATTAAATAATACAGTTGAAGCAAAAGTTTAAAGTAAATTATATATCCTATCAGAAACGAATAGGGATAAGATATGCATATATCATATTCTGTTTTGATCTTTATTTGTAGGATCACACTATATTATTATTGTCATAGTTAATACTATGTAGTCCAGAAATTGACGACTTATCCTTAAATTACTTTGACGTTAAACGTTCTCAAAATGGGAACTGTATCAAGAATGCATATAATATAGTAGAGGTTTGTTAGTATTTTAGTCTTTCTTCTCCTTTTGAGGTCTATTTGAAAAAAATTATAGTATGTTGTATTTCTTGATCGTGAGTATTTGAACTGATTATTTGTTCAAAAATTGCTAAATTAATTGGTTCTTTTTTATTTCAGGTAGAGAAAATGGTGATGTTTATAAACTTACTTATCAGGATAAAGAAGGTGATTGGCTTCTTGCTGGTGATGTACCATGGAGGTATATATGTCTAAAATTTTAACCATTTCTTTTTGTTATATCAAGATTTAATTATTTTAATTATGAATTGTACGTAATTTGGGAATTTGTGGTTTTTGCAGGGCTTTTGTTGGATCAGTGCAGAGGCTAAAATTGATTAGAGATGAAGATTATTAATTAGTGGAATATATATTATCCCCCTCTATACTATTTTAATGTCTATTTTATTTTTATCTTTTGATGTCTAGAAAGATGTAATCTCAAATAGAGTTTTTGATTATTATGTGTAGAAATTCTGAAGAACTAGCCTATGACATACTCTTAATTATAACCAAAAAAAAAATTGATATATATGATTTTAAAAGCTACACATTTTCCCCTCAAGAAATTTTTGCATTCATATTATCTGCTTAATGCATTTAGTACAATAATAACAGCAGAGGATGAAGTCTATATAATCTTACTCTTATATTTTATGAGATCATCAATCTATGCTGAATTTTTCGACGCAAACAAAGAATGTTTGCAGGAGTTTGAATTTTTAGCATATCTTGGGAAGATCACAAGCATACACAGTAGTTGAAATCTTTGTAACAAAGCTAATAAGGACGAAACATGATTAATTGAACATCTTTTACATATATATATATATATATATATATATATGTTACATTACATGAATGAATAAAATATAGCAACACATATAAACCTTGAGTATCTTTACCACTTAATTATAACGTTTCATGATGCATTCATCAATTGAGAGTTCAGACAATGTTCAACCATAATAATGAATAACTTGTTTGAAGAGAATTTATTAAAAGATGGTATTCTCATAAATTTTCTTACAATCTTTTCTAAGTGTGTACTTGAAATTTTGAGTAACATGTTTGAAGAGTCTATATGTGAGTGTCCATTATTAAATTGTGAGTGACAAATAATACGACGTTATCGTAGGGAGAGGGAGTTCTTTTTTATTTAACAAATGGGTCAAAATCATTTTCTCTTTCTAACTTTGTCTTAAAAATCAAATTCTTCCTTCAATTTTGAATAATAATCATACCGCCCCCTTATCCTAATTAACTTTTTAAAATTTCTATTTTACCCTTTATCATCATCATTTTTTTTTTAACTTCTTTAAAATCATCATATTTTCATTTAAAAAAAAATTATATAAAAAAATTTTCATAAAAACATAAACATTATTCATATAACAAAATTTTCATAAAAACATAAATATTATCTTCTAAGGAAAAAAAGTAAGAAATACTAATTAAGTATATAAGCTAATGATGATTTTATGAAGTAAATTAGCATAATAAGAAAATTAGTTTTATTAATAATAATCAAAACTATAATATTTATTTTACAAGTGAAAATAATAATTAATACTAATTTTATAAATATATTTCAATGCAGAAAATACAAACAATAACTAAAAGAGATAAGCCTCTAATACCATCCCGAACTATGGTCAAAGTTGTTACAACACACTCCAACTTTACAGGGGTCCTATTATCCCTTGAACTCAAATTTAGCGTATTTTTATCATTTTTTTGTGTTAATGTGACACCTTTATTACATAAAATGGAGCCCACATCAAAGGTGTCACGTCATCTAAAATGATTGACAAAAGGTATCACGTTAACTAAGAAGATTGACAAAAATACGCTAAAATTTAGTTTAAGAGGTAATAGGACCCCCGTGAAGTTGACGTGTGTCGTAGCAAATTTGGTCATGGATTGAGAAACTAGATGTTTTTCTCAAATAAAAATAAAGTTAAATTTTAAAGATTATATTTATTTATATAAATTATAAAATATGTAATACTCTATTAATGACAATCACAACTTATTTACTGATATAAATAATAGATAATATCGTTTCTTATCACTTGATCCTCATACTAAAAATAGATGTTTTAAATTATATGCTCAATTTGTGAAACTAAGAGAATTGTACTATGTTTTTTTTCTACTCTTTAGTGTTAAATAACTATATAAAGTAACAGTATAGATAAATTTAAAGTTTCAAATTATCATTAATAAGATTAATTTAGCAAAATATACCTCTAAGTAAATTTTTCTTAAGGATTGCGTTATATCAACAAAAAGTTAAGTAATATAAAACAAATTTAGTAAGAGAGTGATAAAATACGAAAATATACGCACATGCATGTACATACATATGTATATACACACACTTAGGGGTGGGTTGTTTGGAAACAAGTTATTCCGGGATTAGTTATTACAAAATAAGTTGTACTAACATGTATGTATGATAACTTATCTCATCAATGTGGTATAAATGGTGCGATAAATAATTTTGAGACTACCTAATACATCTAATTAAACACAGAATAAGTAACCATGAACTTTATCTCTGAATTATTATAATTATACCTCACATCAAACGACTCTTTAATACATATAATACTAAAATAATGAACTTAAAAAATAATATTGAATTTTGTGATAAGTTTTTAAAAAGTATTAATTTACTTATAAAGTTAATAAACTTAAATAAAATGCTACAAATATCCATGTTAAAAAAATATTCATTACATATAATATAAAAAGATATTACATAAATATAAATTTAAAATTACAAGGACAAAATGGACATTGCATGAGATAAAGGGGGAAGTATGATTGTTGCTCAATGTTGAGGGGGAGTTTGATTTTTTAATCAAAGTTAGGGGGTGAAAATGATTTTCACCCTTTAACAAATCTTTCATGATATAAATTAAAGTTGGGTGAAAATCATTTTCACCCCCAACTTTGATTAAAAAATCAAATCTTCCCCTCAACATTGAACAATAATCATATTCCCCCTTTATCCTATGCAATGTCCATTTTGTCCTTATAATTTTAATTCTATATTTATGTAATATCTTTTTATATTATATGTAATGAATATTTTTTTAACATAGATATTTATAGCATTTTATTTAAGTTTATTAACTTTATACGCAAATTAATACGTTTTATAAATTTATCACAAAATTCAATATTATTTTTAAGATCGTTATTTTAGTATTATATGTATTAAAGAGTCGTTTGGTGTGAGGTATAATTATAATAATTCAAAGATAAAGTTCATGATTATTTATCCTACGTTTAATTAGATGTATTAGATAGTCTCAAAATTATTTGTCGCACCATTTATACCACAATGATGAGATAAGTTATCACACATACATGTTAGTACAACTTATTTTGTAATAACTAATCCCGGAATAACTTGTTTGCAAATAACCCACCCCTAAGTGTGTATATATACATATGTATGTACATGCATGTGCGTATATTTTTGTGTTTTATCACTCTCTTACTAAATTTGTTTCGTATTATTTAACTTTTTGTTGACATAACACAATCCTTAAGACAATTTTACTTAAGAGGTATATTTTACTAAATTGACCTTATTAATGAAAATTTGAAACTTTAAATTTGTCTATACTGTTACTTTATATAGTTATTTAACACTAAAGGGTAGAAAAAAAATATAATACAATTCTCTTAGTTTCACAAATTGAGCAGATAAACTAAAATATTTATTTTTAGCATGAGGATCAAGTGATAAGAAACGATATTATCTATTATTTATATCAGTAAATAAGTTGTGATTGTCATTAATAGAGTATTACATATTTTATAATTTATATAAATAAATATAATCTTTAAAATTTGACCTTATTTTTATTTGAGAAAAATATCTAGTATCCCCGAACTATGACCAAATTTGCTACGACACACGTCAACTTTACGGGGGTCCTATAACCCCTTAAACTAAATTTTAGCGTATTTTGTCAATCCTTTTAGCTAACATGATACCTTTTGTCAATCATTTTAGATGACATGACACCTTTGATATGGGCTCCATTTTATGTAATAAAGGTGTCACATTAGCACAAAAAATGATAAAAATACGCTAAATTTGAGTTCAGGGGATAATAGGACCCCTGTGAAGTTGGAGTGTGTTGTAACAACTTTGACCATAGTTCGGGGTGGTACTAGAAGCTTATCTCTTTCATTTATTGTTTGTATTTTCTGCATTGAAATATGTTTATTAAATTAGTAGTACTTATTATTTTCACTTGTTAAAATAAATATTATAGTTTTGATTATTATTAATAAAACTAATTTTCTTATTATGCTAATTTACTTCATAAAGGTCATCATTAGCTTATATATTTCTTACTTTTTTATTCTAGAAGATAATGTTTATGTTTTTATGAAAATTTTGTTATATGAATAATATTTATGTTTTTATGAAAATTTTGTTATATGAATTTTTTTTAAAATGAAAATATGATGATTTTAAAGAAGTTAAAAAAGGAATAAAAAAATTGATGATAAAGGTTAAAATAGGAATTTTAAAAAGTTAATTAGGATAAAGGGGGAGTATGATTATTGTTCATAGTTGAGGGGGAGATTGATTTTTAAGACAACGTTGGGGAGGGAAAATAATTTTGACCCAATTAAAATTAACTGGATCAGTAAGGAGTTATTTTTCATTTAACAAATCTTTCATGGTATAAATTTAAATAAAGAGTTATTTTTCATTTAACAAATCTTTCATGGTATAAATTTAAATTATTTGAATCAGTAAATTTCAAATAGTAAAGAAAACAAATGGTTAAACAATGAAAGTCGACACGTTCAATATTCAGGGCGTGTTTGGTATGATGGAAAATATTTTCCATGGAAAATGTTTTCCTGGAAAATAAATTGATTTTCTACTTGTTTTCTCATGTTTGGTTGGTGAGTGAAAAATATTTTTCGAAAAATATTTTATGGTGTTTGATGGTGAGTAGAGACTGGTTTTTAGAAAAATATTTTTTAGTGTTTGATTGGTGAGTGAAAAAATATTTTTTTAGAAAATACTACTAACTGTTAACTAGTATATCAGTGCCTCTAGCAACTCAACAATTTGTAAGAACTAATTTAAGCATAACAAATAATTTCAATATCGAATACTAAAATATTACAATCACTAAATTTAAGCAACTATTAATTAGCAAATATAGGAGACACTTTTTAATATTTTGTCAGGATAATCTTAAGATACTACAATCAATAGAAATATAACGGAACGACAAGCTTATTCAACCTCGTGAAACAAGTTACATCGACGACAAAATGAAATATGCAATTAGCAAAAGTAACACAGGTAAGTAGGGGTGTGCATCGGTCGGTTCGGTTCGATTTTACATATTATCGGTTCTGTTTATTGATTTTCGGTTTTTAAATATGCTAAATCAATAACCAAACCAATAAAATATTTTTTATCGATTTTTGGTTTATAGGTTTTTAGCCCTTAACGATTCGGTTTTCAGTTTAACCGATAAGAAAATACTCATAAAATAGAAAGAGTAGTAACTAACATGAAAAATGATCGAATCTTAGTTGCAAACAAAAATCCTACATAATGTGTTTTAATTTACAAGAATCTTCAAGTTTGAACTAAATATTGTTAGGAGAAATTAAGAGTTTGTATAATTGAAATAATAAGTTTGTTAATTTGTAGAGACTAAAGAGAAATTAAGAGAAATATCTAATAAGTCATATATATATGTATATATATATATATATATATATATATTCTTATTGGGTTATCGGTTTACCCAATAATCCAATAAGAAAAAATCGAACCGAACCAATAACCTAATAAATTTTTTTATAAAACCATTAAAAAATCGTTAACCCAATAACAATAAACCAATAACATTTTTATCGGTTTGGTTTATAGGTCGGTTCGATTTTTGCACAGCTCTATAGGTAAGTCTTCCTCTATGCATATGAAAATAACAATACATTCAACGAACATTGGAAATGAAAAAAATTCGGGCTTCACTATTTTTTATTTCAAGCAGTGAAAAATTGAAGCAAAGTACAGTAAAAAATATTTTTGAGTAATGTAAATTTTTGAGAAATGTGAATTTTTTGAGTCATGTGAATATGAGTGTTGTTGGGGTGGGGAAGAGGGGTGGGGTGGGGTCATAAGTCACATTTGTCATTTTCTGAAAAATGACTTTCCTTGGCCATGAGGGAAGTCATTTTCCCTCAAATTGAGGAAAATGAGTTACTGTGGAAAATATTTTCCAAACTTTTTATAGCACCCAAACAAGAGAAAATAGGAAAACATTTTCGATGGTACCATACACACTATCAGTGTCATTTTCCTTGGGACAATTTTAGGTGATTAACCTCTTGGTAATCTGTTATGAACGTAGCTGGTTTTGGTTAAAGTTATAATAATGTGAACGCAATTACTTATTTTCTTAAAAGAAAACTAGTAATCACGGGATTTATTATTTGTATAAATAACATAAATATCAATCCTTTTGGAAGTAATTATACTCTCTCCCACTTTTTTAATTATTTTACTTTCTCTGTGTTAATGTACATAATATAGCCGACATATACATAACATTCTGTGTATATATTGGGATTTTTATAATATGTTAAGGGAGTCGGATTTTTTGTAATATTAAAAACATAAGTTGTGTCTTTGTGTAATTTTTAGTTATTTTTTTTGGTAAGTTACGTATTCGACAATCGGCAAATAATAATTATATTCTAATAATTATATTCCCAAAGCAAATAATTATTATTATCTATTCAAAATGAATATTTTATGTAAATTGTATATTAATATACAAAAAAAAATGTTGGTTATTGTTTTGGTGTGCGGTTATGTATATATGTTAGGAAAAAATACATAAAGTAACATATTTAAATATTAAATTACAAAAAATAACAATACTTTTATCAAATTACATTTTATAGCACATGTATTTGTATGTATTTATATTTTTGAAGTAACAGTCTACAAAAATACAAAATACATATCGATCAAAAGAGCAGTAAAAATCATATGTATTTGTATTTTTGTAGTAACAGTTTGCAAAAATACAAAATACAACTTGCTATAAATTATGTAATTATGAAACTGCTGCTATGAAATTCATAATTAAGGGGATAAATATGCTATTTCTGAATTTTAGCCGTATTATTTGGGTCCGTAATTCGAAGTATAATTTCCCAAACTAAGTTATTTAAGGTAGGTGAAACCATAAAAAAGGTGATTACAATTGGATCATCACACAAATGGGCTGGCTGTCTACCAATCACTACAAGCCCAATTCCTCAATTGATGCAGTTCAGCCCATTTTCTTCAGCCCAACGAGCCTCTACATTTTACTTCTAACAAGTATGAAATTACGTTCAATAACCTTTGAAACGAGTGATTTTGAACTTTTGACTACCCTTGCTCTATCAACAAATTTTCAAGGTGCTTTTAAAAAAGGAAAAATTACACAAACTAGCGTATCTAAGACATTAATTACAATTAATCTAATAGTTTTTTAAAATTACAACTAATAGCAAAAGTAACAATATTTTAGCTTTTTTATTCAGAAGCATGTGACTTTAACCATTACCCACTTTTCATGCCACTTTACCTTTATATTACCCTATTATCACGCTAATTTATCAATTTTAATTCCTCCCAATATCTTTTTCGGCTATTTTTTTTTCAAATTTTATTTTTCTCTCTCCAATTCTTGATAAACATTGTCTCCATCTGTTAAGGTAAGTTGATTTTACAGTTAATGCATATTATTTTTTTCATATAATTTTTTTTGTAATTTATTTTTGGCATTCTTTTTCCACATTCTTCTGCAATTTTTTTTATTCTTGTGTGTTGAACGTGAAACTCAACAGATCCAGTATTGAAAACCTATGGTTTGTCTTCGGTCTTTATACTCAGGATAGTGCATGGTTTCGGCTGACAAGCAGGTAAAATTGTGCCATTTTGATTGTTAATACTTAGTTCAGTTTTCTTCTTATCAGAAATAGTTGCTTACACAGAGAAAGTGCTTTTGGATGTTCTTCTTTGTATTTCTTTCTTAGATGGTTTTTTAGATTGTCCAACAGCTTTTATGGTTTATTTTTGTCCTATTTTGTTTGGGGATGGGGGTGGAGGACGTAGTCTCCTTTTATGATCTTGGACAATCCTCACCTCATGAGTGAATTGGATTCCTGGTTGCCCTCTCGAATTCATGTTCAGTTAGATGTATTTCACCGATGAATTGTAGTAGTTCTGTCCCATCTTTTCATATAATTTATATTTTTTTATTTTTTCGTATTGCTTTCTTCTTCATTTTTTGTTTTGATGTTTTGTGATATTTTTAGTGTTTTTCCAGCCAAGGAATGTCGTTTCCAGTGATGGGTGGGTTGGTGGCTTCGATTGGACTCGCCGGTTTCGACGTTTCCGATAAATTTTCAACGGAGGGAGGGTATATCCGACGAATTTCATCGTGACAGTGACTGACAACGACATTAATAGTGTTTTATCGGCGAGTATTAGCCGGAACAGATCACAGGGTTAAATTTTAGTCAGTGGTTTGCTAATTTTGCAGATCTGGTGAGGGACGGGCTTGACCATTATTTTTATGGATTTTTCGGTTATGTGGTAGCGCGGATCGGTATATTCTGACGAGATTTCTATAAAATATAATTTTTACAGTATAAATATGTATTTGTATTTGGTAATGATAAGATTTTTATTTGTATTTGATACTAATAAGATTTGTATTTGTTACAGTGTAGATATGTATTTGTATTTGGTATTGTAAGATTTGTATTTGTTACAGTATAGATATGTACTTTTTTATTTGTAATCTTATATTTTATTAACAAAATGTTCATATATGTATTTTTGTCTTTATAATGTGAAGATATGTATCTGTTAAATTTAAGATATGTATTTATATTTTAGGGATTATATAAGATGTATTTGTTACAGTATAGATATATATTTGTATTATAGGGAATGTGGTTTGTATATGATGACATATGCTGAGTGCCTTACTTTTGATAAATGTGTTCCAAATGTTGACTTTGATTCAGATCTTCGTTGCATGATATATGCTTCAATATTGTGGCATTATGGTTCGAGGAAAGAAGAAGAGAAGACACAAAGTGATGATGAAGCACCAATGAGGCCTCCTATGAAAATTAGGATAACAAAAGATACTGAAGTGCATGATATTTGATGTTTATTTTAAATTAGTTGTATTTGACAACAGTTAACTTTAGGTGGATGAACATTTAGTTGAATATTTCTTAGGTTTCATATGTTACTTTAATATTTAAAATCGATATTTTAATATTTATTTGATGTGATATTTAGATTTTTGATGTTTAAACTATAAAATAGAATTTTTCGTGGTTAGTTTATGTTACTGTTATGCATATGTCGGTATGAATATGTGGTTTCTGGTTTTGAATATATTTTTGAGTAATTAATATGCATATTCCAGTTACTATATGTATTTTTTATATATGCATTTGTATTTTTCATTTTATGCATATGTATTTTGAGTAATGCATAAGTATTTTAAGTAATGCATGTGTTTTTTTTTTTCCAGATATGCATATGTATATATTATTAACACATATGTATTTATGCATAATGCATATGTATATATGAATATTGCATATGTTTTTTATAAGTCTAAATATATATTTTTCTGCTATGGATATATATATATATATATATATACACACACACACACATTTGTCTAAATATATATTTTTTGGCTATGCATAGGTATATGTATTTGTCCAGTTTAATACATATGTATTTAAGCAGATATGCATATGTATTTATGAGTTATCCATAGATTTTTTTCAATTATGCATATATATCTATGAATAATACATATTTATGTATGATTAATGCATACATTTTTTTTTTAAATATATGTATTTAAAGTTTTGATTACGTAATTGATATGTCTTTATATGTATTTTTTATTTTTTTTATTTATTACATAAAGTTATGTTAACTTATTCTTAATTTTTATAGATGGACATAGGTACTTAATAGATTCTCATATGTATTATTTCAGATTAAAAATTTACTAAGTGTGGCTTCCAGTTTTTTAGATATAAATCAATGATGTTAACTATAACAAGTTCAATAACATCAAACATTTATCAAAATTTAGAATCATATAATTATCAGTGAAAAATGAAGTAATTATTTTTTGACATAATGCTACATCATGAACAGATCAACATTTAGACTATAACTGCAACATTTAAACTATAACAATATTATTGTACATTTTTTCATAGACGCCACATACATGTATAATGTGGTATATCACTCTACACACCACCAACAACTTTTATGATGCTTGCATTACAGTCAAAAACTACACACATATGTTTTCTTTCACCGTATGCTTTCTTCAAATTCTTAAAGAACTAAGTCCAAGATGCCTCATTTTCAGAATCAAGTACACCATATGTCAAAGAAAATATATGTCCTGCATATTGAAAAAATACATATAAGAATACATGATTTTTACACATAAATACTGCATATATATATATTATAAATACATACAGCTGGAAACATATGAAACTGCTAGTGAACACATTAACATGCTGCATATATATATATTAGAAATACATATAGCTGAAAACATATGTAATCTTCATAATGTTATTCATATGTCCATCTACAAAAGTGTTTAACAAGAACAAGCATGCTTCCCATGTCAATCTCCAGAGCACAAAAAAAATAGTAAAAATAAAATTAAATATCAAATACGTACTATATACAACAACTAATTGGTATACATAAAACTGCAAAACAAATTCCAACAAAAAAAAATCTTTTATTCGAATACTATGACATTAAATTAAATTAATCAAACTCTGTAAAATAATTGCAACATTTGAACTATAACAAATTAACAAGTTCAAAATTTAGAATGACATAATTCTCAATGAAAAAATTCAGCAATTGTTTTTTGACTAAAATCATTATCAAACTTATCATTTATTGTATTTCCTACATGAACTCCTATTGTGACCTTTAAACCCACATGAACTACAACAAATTTTATTTTTCTTTCCGAACATATCTCTTCCTGATTTACCACAAATAATGCATCATGTTACTTTCTAAAAAAAATTTACATTATCCCATAAATGCCACATACATGCATAATGTGGTACATTATTGTACACATCAGCAACAACTTTTATGATGCTTGCATTATGATCGGAAACTACGCACATATGTTTTCTTTCACCATATGCTTCATCCAGATTCCAGATTCTCAAAGAATCAAGTCCAAGATGTATCATTTTTAAAATCTAATACACCATATGCTGATAAAAATATATGGCATGAACATGGAAAAAATACATATAAAAGTACATGATTTATACACATAAAATAATGCATATGTATATTATAAATACATACAGCTGTAAACATATGTAACTGTTAGTGAACACAAAAACATAATGCACGGCTATAATCTATATACATATAGCTGGAG